>NC_056747.1:1058449948-1058509973 GCF_019279795.1 Protopterus annectens | reverse complement strand
CGTAGATAAGTGCAGTAGGTGCTGGGTGGAGTGAAGGAGGCACCTTGCTCAGAGGGCAGCTGTTGGGGGGTTGAGATTTGTGAGTGCTGCCAACTGACTTTTTTTTGCTCCTTTTGTCTAGATGTAGGCATCCTAAAGATGAGACCGTGCCAGTTGGAAAAAGAGGCTTTTTAATTTATTTTTACTTTTATTTATTTTGTTTTCATTTTTTTTATCCTCATGTCAATTTGTGGGCCTGACAGGCATGTTGTGCATAAAATAATTTTCTTCTTAAAGATCATCATCTACTGTTACAAAAAAAAAACTGATAAATTGACACAAGATTGCCACTCAAACATTTTTATGGTAGAAGTGATTGTGATTAAGAAGACAGTCTTCAGAAAAAAATGACTTAAAGTCTGCATTGCTGTTGGTTCAGATAGTCAACTTGTTCAAAAAAAAATCCACATCTCCTTTGCAAGAAGGTACCCAAGGGGAGGAAATTAAAGAAAAAGATGAGCTTTAAGGACATGCACACCTTTTATAGAAGCCATAATTCTAGAGTAAGACTCATACAGAAGATTAGAAATGGCTCCTGAATGCACTGTAATGGAAGAGTAATATAAACCAGTATCATGCAGTGTCTTTCAGCTTTTCCCAGTTAGGGGATTGCCACAGTGGATCACCAGTCTGCAAATTGATTGGCAGTGATGTGTTTACAGTGTCATTTCTAGCCTGGTGCCCAACCTTCATAGAAGGCGCCCACACATTTACCTGCATGTCTTTTTAAGGCTCACTTGACCACAGGGAGGACGTGCAGACTCCACACACAAGGAGCTCCAGCTGAGAATCAAACTGGAGAGCCTCTTACTGTGAGGCAACAACTCTAACCGCTGAACCACCATGGCCATAATATAATATAGACCAGTATCATAAATCTGTGATATGTAATTCAGAGTGGCTAGAGCAGGGGCAGTAAATGAGTGAAGGACTCTTCCATAGCACATATGGAAAATGTGTCCATTTGCTTTTGTAAGTTTTTCTGGTGTTAAGTCTCTGGGCAGAAGTTAGGATGCATGTCACTTTGCCTAGGTACAGTGGGCCATGGAGCCATCACTGGAATTAGAATGAGCATGCATTATAGAGCAACTATGCAAGTAGCTGTTAGGAGTGAAAGCCTGGGCAAGGCCCATCTGGTGAATGAGTCAAGTTAGGGATGTCCCCCATGTGTCGCTGTTGCTGTATTCACTGATAGAAATTCCGACACCTGCCCTATTCTTTGAGCTGGGCACACTTCCCTACATGGCTTTGCTAATGCCACCTTACCTCCGCTGTCTTTATGTACCTGCTTTATAAGTGACACCTACCCATGCTACCTTCTGTTCTTCCTTGCCCATTCGCAAATGCTAGTAAAAATAGCATTTGTCAGTTTGTAAAACCCTGTGAATAAATACCCTGCTGGGTATTATTCCTAATTCTTGCCTATAGATGGCATCTTGTTTTTGCTAACTTATTGTGGTTTTATAATTTTTATTATTGGCTATCCAGGTAGTGAATGTCTAACATGAAGGTGTAGGGCATAGCCACTATTGAAAGTCCATAGTTGAGCTTGCAGACTCTGTGTTCTGCCTCCAAGGCTTTCATGATAATTGGGTGAACTGCCTAGGTTTGGAGCAGAGTTAGGCCTAATTCCCTGGAAATGTACACATTAAGATGATGAAGGTGAGCTTCAAGGGCCTTTAGACTTGCCTAATCAAGATTAGGTATGTGTCCATCTTACAAAAACCTGCCATGTTGGTGCAGCCACAAAAAGCTGACACATCTCATTTAGGCCTCATTTCTTTGTCCTTTATATGAGGGGAGAAGTCCAATGAGACCTCAAAATGTATTTGTACATCACTGGAACCTAGGTCCAAGGGTATTTGCTCTGTGGAGACACTCAAGTCCATGGCTCTGAAATTGACAGCAGCTGTGGCGGCTTCTGCTTTGAAACATGCCACAAAGGTCTTGCGCAGTATGACGCACTGGTCTGAAAAGTGATCTAGGCAGCAACCAGCTGGTGATGATTAGACATTGGCTGCTGAACAGGATCTTACTGTTGAGCAAAAAGGAGGGCAGTATCCCTTTGGCTGTTGCAGAGGAAAATACCCAAACTTGCAGAAGGTTGGAATCCAAAACACCCCTTCTTAGTTTCAGAGATCACTGGATGTCTCGCGTCATACCATGACCTAGATGCAGAGGTTCAGATATCTACCCAAGCAGAGTCACTGCTTTTTGGTGTTATCACACCCCCACTTCCACCTTGCCTGCAACCTAAGGCTGGGCTAAGCTGGCTTTAGTCTTTCGTTTTGTACGGAGCATGCAGCCAGAATCCAGCTAGCCCTGTCTGTTAAGAGCCCAAAGCAGAAGAAAAAGGACTTGTCCTTGGAGAGAGACTGACTTCTGTATATCTGAGAATGAGGAGGAGAATCTGAACTTTGTGACGGGTATTTTTCTAGTTAGCCAGTGACACAGATAGTGAAAAACTCACCAGCCTCTTCTACAGTGGACCTATCATGTGGGGATACTGTCTCAGTCGTGGGTGAATATTTCCAATGACAAACTTTTGAGGATGTCTGCTACCAGAAGAATGTTATGGATTTCTTGGGTCTGGCCGTCCTAAGCAGGTGGCAATCCCTCAAATTCAGGAACCTCACCTGGATGTTTTTGATTGAACTTTCTGGAGCCAGACTGTAAATACCTCACCCCAAGAGGCCTAACCAGCTGTTTAAATACAGGACCTTCAATAGTCCCTCATTAAGAATCCTTTTGCAGACCCAGATAGCATGTCTATGGAATCTGCATAGTGAGCTTCACTGCCTCCTGAGACTTGGGAGCAACACTTCCAGTGACAGGACAGGTAAGTTGGTGGGTAGAGTTGGTAAAAAACATATGCCGCCGCCTTCCTCTTCTCTTCCTCCCAGTCAGGGGTCACCACAGCAGATCACCTGTCCGCTCATGATTGGCAGTAGAGTTTTACAGTGTTGAGTTGCCAGCCTGGCGCCCAACCTTCCATGGAAGGCACACACTCACACCTAGGGCTAATTTAGTGTGTCCACTCCACCTACAGCATGTCTTTGGGATGTGGGAGGAAACTGGAGCACCTGGAGGAAACCCACGTTGACCACAGGGAGGACATGCAGACTCCACATAGAAGGCACCCCAGCCTAGGATCGAACCGGAGAACCTTTTGCTATGAGGCGACACCGCTAACTGCTGCACCACCATGGCCGCTGTTATTCAGGGCATCAAACTTCCATACCCACGTTTTGAAATACCCAGAACATGTCCTCACCTGCTTTTAGAGACCTGTGGGGAGGTGCAGGATGAGAGAAAGCTTCCATGTTTGCCCAAATGCAAATCTCTCCACCAGGGAAGAATTTTCTAAAATGTAGTTATGGTAATATAAAATATCCAGGGCTGGAGCAAGACTGTCTATTATTGGAAGGCATTCCTGTTTGAGTACCTGGTCTTTCACCAAAGATGTGAAGGTGCAACAAGTTAATGTACCTGCAGATATAGAGATGGTGTTCAGAGTGCAGGCATATGGCATAGCCAAAAAGTGGAAGACAGAGGGATGACCATGGAGTCTGTGAAACATATGTTCCATTCTCCAGTTCAATAGTTAAATAAAAAAACTATTCTTCCAAAAAGGGTTTTACTACGAAAGCAAAGTAAAGGGAGAAAGGTGACACACAAGAAGGCAGCATTAAGACCAGGAAGAAGGGGCTGTCAAGTCCATCTTCCAACAGGGAGCAGCTTTGACCAAACCATCCTCCTCCTACCTAGTTTGTCTCGTACAGTTACAGAGATAGTGGGGCTGCTTGGCTTCTTCCTACCAGTAGTGGGCCACAATTCTTAAGACGTGGGTGCTACAGATTACAGTGTGATGTTGCAAACTACAGTTTGAGCACACAGGAAAACATGCATTGGCCATCCATACTACAAAACCAGCAAAATATGGTAGATCCCATATTGTCATGAATGCTGGTCCTTGGCATAATTGAAACCATGTTGCTTTAGCAGGCAGTACAAGATTTTATGCAAGACCATTTCTCACCTCTAGAAGTAAGGAATTTGTGACCCATTTTAGATGCATCAGGACCAGACAAGTTCCTAAAATTGCCAAAAGTCAGGATGTTGATGCAACAGACCTTATTTCCTCTCCTGTTCTGACACTCCTTGTTACTCTAGACCTTAAGAATGCGTGCTGCCACATTCTCAAATACAGTAGTCGCAGGCAGTTTCTGTGGTTTGTTGGGGGAGGGGAGAGGCACTATTATTAGTTTACTTTTTTGCCTTTTAGTTTACTTACTGCACCCAAAGTTTATACAAAATGTCTGGCCCCAGTGATAGTACACTTTAGAACTAAGGTATTCATTTTTATTTGTACCTAGATAACTGCCTAATTCTGGACTTCTCTGTAGAGAAGTTGCTGAGTTCTGTGGCTTACTTAAACTGCCCGGCCTGTTTGGAGTTCACCCTTGACAATCTCAAGTCCATCATTTGCCAAAGCCAGATGGTTATCTTTATTGGTGAGCTGTTGGATCTAAGCACCAACATGGCCTATCTTCCACGAGGGGAGAGTATAAGGAGCAACAGCTGTCTTCTTGAGACTAAATGGTCACAGTTTTTTGGTCATCCTGGGACACACGCTATCTTTTATTTGGTAGTGCCATTATACAGGCTACAGCATGAGGAGATGAAGTGTTTCCGCCAGAACATGTGATCTGCATCTTCAGTCCCTGGAAATTGCCATGCCCATGTTACCTTAGGTCAGGCCAAAATTCATGTGGTGGGTACAGCAAATGGAAAGAAATGAGTGTCTACTGTTCCAGCAGCCAGTACCCACCTTCACCTTGGATTCTCATTAGTTTTGAGGAGTCCAGACTTCAAAAAAAAAAACAGGGCACCTGGAGCCAGTAAAAACAAAGACTACCCATAAAAGAGATTATTATAGTCATCGTTGCTGTGCAGGCTTTCCGAAGTGTCAGTACTATTGTGATGTGGTACGCAAACAAGTGGAGTGCGCACACATTCTTTACACCTTTACAAGTTGCTTTATGCCAGCCTGGAATCAGGCTTTGCTTTTGAACATGTCATTATGAGCCACCAGTATACCAGCTCAGGAAGATGCAATAGTATAGCAGTTAAGCAGGACCTTGTGGACTCAAATGGATATTGCACAGGAAGAGTTTCCTAGGTCTGACATTCATGGGCTGTGCCACTGACTGACATCTTTGCTTCTGTGACCGAGTCTGATAAAAAAAATTCTGCTCCAGAGTGTTTCTCAATCAGGCTTGGTCTGTGAATGCCTTCTTTCTCTTTGAACTGGGTGGATCTCTTTATGTATACTTTCCCTCCAATGTCCTTGCTCCCCGAGATTGATGCACAACACTAAGGAAGGAGAGGCCAGATGTAATTCTCATAGCTCCATTCTGGCAATGACAACAGTGAATGTTCTTCATAGTCAGTGGTGCAGTACTAATTTTTAGGTCTTCCTGCCATGCAGAAGCCCGCAACTGGCCTGATTTCCAGAATAATTACACCGTCCATGGCCAACAAATGCCTGAAGACTTGACATCTGGATGTCCAGGTATAAGGAGAGCGTCCAGAGCTGCCTTTGTTTCTTTCTAGCTGTGCAGTCTGATGTGCCTCACGTGTGTTCTGAATGCTTGCAGTCTGCTGGTGGGCTCATTTCCAGAAAACACATTATTCTTTTCAGGCAAGTACCCAACTGGAGAAATATCTCTGCTAATTTAGTGTTCAGAAAAGTCCGTTATTGCTTGAAGTGTGGTCAGAAAAAGATTGGGAAGAAAGATTAGATAAGCATTTCACAGAGAAACAATGGAAGGCCGTGTCTATGGTTCCCAAATATGCAACAAAGTCTAGAAGATTTAGGATTTTTCACTGGCAGCATTTGTATAGTTACTTGTATACCCCATGTAGACTTCAAAATAATTTGTCGGGTAGATGGCAAATGTTGGAGGTGTAATGGTTGCATATGTTTTTGGAGTGTCCTGAATTGGCAGACTTAAATTCCCTACAGAGTACTCTGTCAGGAATACTGATGAGCAAATGAGTTTAAATAAGGAAGTGATTTTTTTGACTTGTAATACTGGATCTGTTGCCAGAAAGTGATGATCAAAGTGTAAACCAGTCATAATGGAAATAGTGAATATTGTATTAGAGCTAGAAGAACATCTTTAGAAAAGAATAGGAGTAAGTACCATAAGAAAAAATGGAAATTGTGGGAACAGTACATGCAGAAAAATGTTTTGGAGGCGGAATGAGGTTTAAGAGAAGGTAGGAATTGAATTTATGTAATGTTAAGATTGAATATATTGTATAGAACAGTATGTGTGATGTGTAATGTTTTGTAAATGTGAACTTGTTAATGTGGTTTATGACTACCCAGAAGGAGCCCCCATAATGGTATGGATCTGAGTTAGTGTTATAAAAACTAACTCTGCCTCCCTTTGAAAACGTACTGCCACTGCCTCTTTTTAAAGATACCGACCTAGAAGACCACCTTTTCTAATGCATGTGATTATTAGCTAGGAGAGTTTTGAACTACAAACCAAGTGTAAATAACCTTTCACTGTCTTCCACAGGGATAGGGTCACCCTCTTAGAGCAAACCTATCCTTTATGCTTAAGGAGGTATCATAACCTTTCCTAAACCAAGCTATCTACTAGTCTTCTATCCATAGCCATAGAACATGGCAGAGCAAGAATTCCACTCCCTGGATGTGCACAGGCAATCGGGTACTATCTAGAAAGGACAAAAAGACCTATAGGAGCAGTACAATTGCTGGTGGCTTTCACAGGCTGTACACTGGGAAAGTCAGTCTCCAAACAAATCATCCCTAAATAGATGTCTAACTGCATTAAGTTCTTTTACTCGCACCAATGAAAGGATTTACCTAGATGTAGTAAAGCACACTGAACCAGAGGTGGGAGAACTACCGCTGCTTTCCTTAAAGCTGTTCCCACCCACGCCATCCTTGAGGCAGCTCATAGAATTCAGTGCACACCTGTACAAAACACTATAGTCTATGCAATGTCTCCAGGGCTAGAGCAGGTTTTGCTTCTGCCATTCTGCAAAATCTTATTTCTTAAGGTCTTATAGATGACCCTCCACCAGAATTTTACCTTTGGGAGTCCTTCCAGGAATCAGTACTGCAATATTGACTATGAAGAACATAGTACAGTTGTGTCCCACATACCATAGTTTTAGATATTCGGGTAGATCAGTGTTGCAATACATACTTGCACTGTCCAGCCCCTGTGTCTGCTGACTGCTAATCTCTCTTGCTGGGTGCAGGGGTAAAAATCCACTCATCTCCATTGTTCTCCCACTGCCTCCTATGCCCCCCCCCCTTCTCACTTAAACTCAGAGAATTGGGTAGTTGGTGCTGTCCTCAGTCAGACAGTTTTTTCACTGCTTTGAAAGACCTGAAGGTGGTACTAACAGACTCCCTTCTACCATGACATCCTTTGTCTAGGGATGATGTAAAGACTCTGGAAGTCATGCAGATCATGGGCTTCTGCATGGCAAGAAGACCTAACCTAAGAATTAGTCCTGCAATGGTGATCTACTCACACATCTACAGTTACAGTAAATGGGAACTGTAAATGTATTTTCTTTCACCTCATTTACATTGCAAGGGAGAAACCTTACTTGCTGCATCAGCATGGGAACTTCCTGACTCAGTGCAGGGGTCACTGATGGACCTTAGTCTGCCCACATTGCACCTTGCAGTTGACATTATTACCATCTGTGAACCTTTATTCAGTATGTGCTGAAATGTTGAGGGAGGCTTGGAGACAAAGTACAGGGAAGTCATATATAGCAAACTGAAGGAGAATTCCATCTATTGGTAAAGGAGGAACCAGCATCCAACATAGGTGCTTATGGTTCTGTCTTACTGCCTCTCTGGGCTCTTTGAGACTGAGTTTACAGCTCGTATGTGATCTTCACTAAAGTGCATTTATCTGCCTGCCAGTGGGTCCACCTCTTGGCTTTCAGACCACTAATGAGACAATTTCTAAAGAGCATCCTCCACCTCATATCTCCCCAAATGGAGCTTGGACCCAGCCTGTGAACTGAAGTTTGTGTTGAAAAATTAACTTTACCACCCTTGGAACTGGTGGCATCAGTAAACCTGAAATTCTTGATTTGGAAAATACAATTCCTCATTATAGTCATTTCAGCCAGTAGGGTTTTGAAACTTTAGTCCTTTTAATATGCAAAAAGCTTTATCTCGTATTCCACAAAGACACAACCTCCCACTGTTTCCCCCCATTTATGCTCATGGCAGTTACCGCTGCTCCTTAGTCAAGTTATATACAAGTACTTTTTTTTTTTTCTCTGTACAAGAGCAAGGAAGAGAGAATTTAGCTCTTCTTGGATGTTGGCAGAGAACCAAGAACATCAGAAACTAAGAACAATGATTTTTGTGTCCTTTGAGGGCATCCTAGGGCTAGCAGTCTCTAGACAAACTGTTTTGAAATGGATAGCACATTGCATCAAATTTTTACAAGACCAGTAGAAGGGTTACAGATGAAAGAACCAGTATCCATTCTACTCAAGACACACCAACTGCTATAGCCTTCCTGAGAGGAAGTGGTGTGCAGGATATTTTAGAAGCAACCTAATAATGCTCAGTTCATACTTTCTCAAAACACCACAGTGTGGTTGTGGCCTCCAGGGAAGCGCAGGGTTTGTGTCTGCCATCCTGAAGAGGGTATCTTTTCCTCGTGTCTTTGCATTAATCCACCTCCCTGTTGGAGAAATGGGATTGCACATTTGTGGGAGTCTTCCCACAGTGGTGATTGCAACAATGGTCCATAGGAAGAACAGAGTACAGTTGTGCAAGTAACTTCGATTTATAGCTGTTAAAGTTAGTAACTGTGATGGTAGTCTTTCCCTCTCTTCTCTTCTTTCTTTTGAGGAAATCTGAGCTAGAGTGGGTGCACACCCCCTACCCCTTCTTCACTACTGCTTATGTTCTCTTTTATTCCTGTCTTCTTATGCAGGTCTCCTGGAAAGATATTTGGCTTACCAAGTCTGACCAGGGACCTTGGTATCTTGAGTGCCAAGGGCTGTCATTTTAGATGAACACTGCTGCATGACTGGCAAGAAAGAAGTAAAGCTTATGCAAATGAGTACCCCTTTTATAACCCGGTATGTGAAGATGTCTGAGATGAGACAGTACTGCCGTGGAGGAGTGCCAGTCTCTGAAAGTCGGTGATGACTACAGCCGTTACCACTTTCAAAGTGCTACAATTATGGTGAGACTAACTTTTCAAGGCCAGTATTGGCCTAGGAGTATAATCTCGGTTTTGCTCACCCCCAGCTTTTTGAAGAAACTCTTGTAACAGGAGAAATAGGGGAAATCCATAGACAAGTCCCATATACCAGTGTTATATGAGTGCATGTTCACTTTGCGTTTTTAGAATGGGGAAGAGAGAAAAGGTTAAGAACACTGAGATGGCATGAGATTTTATGGGACTGGCATACGAGTTTGGACAGAAGGTCTAAGGTGAGCGTAGGGACTTGACAAATTGAGAAAGTAATTAAGTTATAGGGATGTCGGGAGTGCAGTATCCAAGTGTGTAGGCAAAGTTGAAGAGGCAGAAAAGGGAACACTGCTAGTAAGTTTACATGGTCAGTAGAAGCTAGATATTAAGTTAAAAGGCAGGGCATGCAAGAAGAGGTGGAAAAGGCAAGTAGAAAGGTGGCAAAGGATGCAAGGAGGACAAAAGCACAAGCTGAAATGGAAGTGGTAGAAGAGCCTGGGAAGGTTAAAAACATCTGTAAGTAGGTAGGACTAAGTAGTGAGGGACAAATTTGGCCAGGCTGAGCAGAGATGGTAAGGAGATCACAGAAGGCTGGGAAAAGGTTAAGAATGTGGAAGCTTTACCTTTCTTTTAAAGACAAAGATGCCATGCTGAGGGGGGAGGTAGGGTGAAATAGAGCAAAAATGGATAGACACCAAGCTAAAGAGAGAGATGTGAGGGGGAGCAGGCTTCGTTGAAGTAGGATGAAGCATGGGGACTAACTGAAGTACTTCCCAGAGTGTCTAAGATTGTGGCTGGTGTGCAGGTGGATTCAAAGACTGGGTTTTTTGAAAGATCACCAGCCAGTGTAGATGTGCTTGAGGACTAGAAGCAAACCGCTATGGAACTCTTGAACAGGAGGACAAGGGGTTAATGAGAAAAATCGAAGAACAGTGGTAGGGAAAGCCATGAAGAAAATTCCATGAAAAAGGTTAGATGTTCATCGTGCATACAGCTGCAGTCATAACAGATGGGTTCTTCTGCCGTCAGGCGGGTCCTCGGTCGGCCGAATTCCAAAGTCTAGGTCTGGCGTCGGTTGTTGTCGCTTCTTCCCTGATGTCAGTGCGCCAGGGGTATAAAAGAACCACCCGACGCCATTTTCTCCAGTCTTTTTTGCCGCGCGGTGCCCAAAGCAGAAGCAGTTCGCAAGTGCCAGTCGGCCAGCTCCTGAAATTACGAAAATTTTGCAACCGAAGTCTTCTTGAAAGCTAAGTACCCAGTTGGGGAAACTTTTCTTGCCTCAGACCGATGTTAGACAAAGTTGATAATTGTATTTCTTGTGGGAAGCAAATACCGCATAAGGATTTTCATTCCCTCTGCATTCCTTGCTTAGGTCCAGACCACGGCGTCTCGGTCTGTCGTTTTTGTGCTACATTCAACAAACGCACCATTAAGTGTCAGGCGGAGTTCGCCCAGCACTATTTTGGCAAAAAATTTAACTATTATGTCGTCGGATACTCTGACTCCAGTTTTGTCTAAAAAACGCAAAGATAAGGACCGACACACGAGGTCCGTGGCCTCTACCGACACCATGCCAAAGCCGACTACAGGTGGTCCGGTTCTCAGCGAGGCGCCTACGCAGCCCCTGCCTACCGATGACACTTCTTTGGCAGTGTCTTCTGTGCCCAAGGTTGCTGGCTCCTTGGCCCACACCCCGACTACAGATACCGAAGCCACTCTTGGTGGTGAATCTCAAAATGTAGACAGGTCTGCCTCCTCTCAAGGTGTCTTCAGACCTTCCTCTTCTTTTTCTATCAAGGCTTTCACTAAGTCTAAAGCAGCCATGCATTCTAAGAGTCAAGCTCCACAGGGCCTTTCTCCAGGCCCCATGCCTAAAAAACAGATGCTTAAAATGGCTGAGGATTTGATTACTCTTATCAGGGGTTCTCAACCCCCGGACAAAAGGCCCAGAGTGGAGGAAGAATCCCCCTCCTCTGACCAGGCCTCCATTATTTCAGAGCACTCTGATGAACAGGAACATTCTTACTCTCCTTTTGAAGATTCTGATGCTGAGTCCATTCCCTCTGCCCCCCCCCCCCCTGAGGATTACTCATTTGGGGAAACCTTGCATGCCTTAAGGGAACACTTCCACTGGGAAGGCCAAGAGTACTCTGATTCCAAGAAAAAGCTTAGGGATTTTCTCTTGCTACCCCAGCACAGGCCTCTGGCTATACCTCCTGTCTTAGACATACTAGATGATGTGTACTCGGAGGCCTGCCTTAACCCGGATTCTTTACCTCCAGCCCCAGTCAAGCCTGACTGATACTACCGGGTTCCGTTCCTGACTCTCACCAATTTTTGTACAAAAGCCATGCGGCTGTCCCAGAAACTATCTCACAGGGCCCCAAGGGAATTAAGGCCTCCACTGCTAAAAACCCACTACCTTCCGAGAGAGATTCCAGATCTTTAGAAAGGTGGGGGAAAAAATGTATACACCTCGGTCACCTTAACCATGAGGGCATTAAACTGCCAGTTCCATATGCTAAAGTACCAACAGTTTCTGTTATCACAGTTGAGAAGTAAAATGTCACAACCTGAACAACCAGATTTGAAGGAGTTGCAGGATTTGATGCATAGTGCAGAACAAGTGGGTAAACGCACCTTGCAATGTGGTTTTGATGCTCTAGAGGCCTCGTGTAGAGCTGCTGTTCCAGGATCAGTCATACGTAGACATGCCTGGCTCAAGGAGCAAACCTTACCAGATCATGTCAAAGCTAAATTACTAGATGCCCCTCTACAAAAGGATGTATTATTTGGTATTAAAGCTGAGGAGGTATTAAAGAAAATGGAGGAAAAGGCTAAATCAATGCAAACAGTGAAAGATTTTCTACAGATACAACCTCCACGTTTCAGTAGAAATTGGCCTTCCAAAAATTGGTCCTTTCCAGCCACGGACAGACCCCAAAGAGGTAGATACAGGCACCCGAGGGGCAGAGGGC
This sequence comes from Protopterus annectens, assembly GCF_019279795.1. Lineage (NCBI taxonomy): Eukaryota > Metazoa > Chordata > Ceratodontiformes > Protopteridae > Protopterus > Protopterus annectens. The sequence goes on along the minus strand of NC_056747.1, from coordinate 1,058,497,672 downwards.
AATCTCAAGGATCGTTTAGAGGCAGACAATGGCAAGTTCCTACACAAAGAGGTGGTGAGGATAGTTCGCAGCCATTCAGAAAGCAAGCCCAATGACTTTCCCCTTTGCAGGCCAAGCAAGGCTCAAATGGCAGCACCCTTAGGCGGAAAACTGGCATTATTTTCAAAAAATTGGCATATTGTCACAAAAGACAAATGGATCCTGGACATTATAAACAGAGGCTACAGATTCCATTTTCACACCCTTCCAAAAATGAGGCATGCCAAACCTGCCACACAATCAAAGGGCAGAGGCACAAAGACAAATTTCAGATCTCATGGACATGAAAGCTATTCAAGAGGTACCTACTCAAGAACAAGGTCTAGGTTTTTATTCCAGACTATTCCTGGTACCAAGGAAGGGAAAAGATTGGAGACCTGTTTTGGACCTATCCATCCTAAACACATTTTTACTCGTACCAAAATTCAAGATGCTCACATTACAGCAGCTTCTTCCCATGCTGGGCAAGGAGTCTTGGCTGGTAACATTGGACCTCAAGGAGGCATACCTGCATGTCCCAATCAGACAAAATTGCAGAAGATACCTCGGATTTCTTGCAGGTTCAACCCATTATCAATTCTCTGCATTGCCCTTTGGCTTATCTACTGCACCCAGAGTATTCATGAAATGCCTGGCATCAGTAATTGCCTACTGCAGACTTCAAGGGATACAAATATACCCATATTTGGACGACTGCCTGATCCAAGCGGACAGCAAGCACATACTTCTGAAACATCTGGCTTTTGTAATAATGTTGTTGAATTCTCTGGGATACACAGTCAACAAAAAGAAATCGAGGCTAATACCATCTCAGAAAATAATTTTCCTGGGTGCCAACTTGGACACAAACACCCAGATGGACTACCTCACGCCAGAGAAGCAGGGGCAACTAACTCAATACTTCAGAACACTAGCAAATTTCACCAGGCTGACTGCAAGGAAAATCCTGCAGGCTCTGGGATTCATGGCATCTTGCATCTTACTAATCCCATGTGCAAAGCTGCGTATGAGGAAACTTCAATGGTACCTGAAAAACCTATGGTCTCAACACAGCCACAGTTTGGAAACAATAATACCACTAATTCCATGTCTTCAAAAGGAATTTCTGTGGTGGGCTCAAGCATGCCAAACAAACACAGGTCTCCCATTCTGCAAGCCTCAAGCAAATCAAGTCATCACAACAGATGCCTCGGACTACGCCTGGGGGGGCGCACATGACAGATCGGTGCATTCAGGGCAAATGGTCCCAAAAAGAAAAGCACCTACACATCAATCAAAAGGAAATGCTAGCAGTAATAAATGCTATTGTAGCTTTCAAAGACCTTCTGCATCCAGGTCAGCTACTGATGAGGACAGACAACACCACAGTAATGTGGTACATAAACAAACAGGGAGGAGCCCATTCATACCCACTATGCAGGCTGGCCATGTCACTTTGGAACATGGCTCTGGAATTACAAATCTAACTTCAAGCACAGTACTTGCCAGGCAAGGAAAACACGCTGGCAGACAACCTAAGCAGAAGTATGACAGATCCACACGAATGGAAGTTGCATCCTCAAGTTTTTACAGAGATAATTCAAGCATGGGGAAGGCCAGACATAGATCTCTTTGCCTCCCACAGAAATCACCAATTGACTAAATTCTGCTCAAGGACTTTTCATCCACAGGCCTGGAGAGTGGACGCTCTCTCTTTTTCAGTTGGACAACAATGACAGTTTATGCCTTTCCACCTCTTCCTCTGCTGCCCAAAGTTCTATTAAAAACCAGAGCAGACAGACCAAAGATGATTCTCATTGCTCCAGACTGGCCAAGACAGCACTGGTACCCACTCCTGAAGAGCCCGACTCATTCCCCTCCATGGACCCTACCTCTAATGCCTCTTCTGACTCGGCACAGCTTCAAAACTCTTCACAGTCAGCTGAAAACACTCAATCTGGCAGCATGGAAGATTCCTTAACATCACAACAGACCCTACTCTCCAAGGAGGTGCAGGATGTCCTTTTGGAGGCCAGAAGGTTGTCTACTAGAAAAGCTTACTCTGCAAAATGGGAACGGTTTTGTGCCTGGAATGAGAAAAAGGGCCAGAATCCTGGAAAACTGAATTTACCTAAACTATTACAGTATCTAGCTGAGCTGCTACACAGTGGGATTTCATTCTCCTCCATCAAAATCCATGCATCAGCCATTTCTGCAGAATACAACACTGATCCACCTTTATTCTCTCACCCCCCTCTTGAGACCGTTCCTCAGAGGGGCTAAGAATATAAAACCCCCCAAGGAAACAACCAATACCTGCTTGGGATCTCAATTTCATTCTAGAAAAGCTGACCTTGCCTCCTTTTGAGCCAGCTGCCTCAACAGATTTGCAATATTTGTCCTGGAAAACGGCTTTTTCTGGCTATCACCTCAGCTTGTAGGGTATCGGAACTACAAGCCCTCATGGCTGTGCAGCCTTTTATCTTCCATCAGGACAGAGTTTCCTTACGAACCAACCCGTCCTTTATGCCAAAGGTGGTATCCAGGGTAGCTTTGAATCAGGCTATACACTTGCCTACCTTCTACCCTAATCCTCAAAACAAAGGGGAGAGACTACTACATTCCTTGGACATCCACAGACAGCTGCGTTATTACTTGGACAGAACAAAGCCTTTCAGAAAGTCAGAACAGCTCTTTGTGTCCTATGCTATAGGAGCTCAAGGGAAGCCAATTTCCAAACAGACTATCTCAAAATGGATAGCCCACTGCATACACTTTTGTTACTATTTTCATGGTAAAACTGTACCTGCAGGCATCAGATCTCACTCCACATGGTAAAACTGTACCTGCAGGCATCAGATCTCACTCCACAAGGGCTACAGCTACCTCTGCAGCTTTCCTCCGAGGAGTTCCTACCAAAGATGTTTTGGAAGCAGCCACTTGGAGTTCTGTGCATACCTTCTCCAAGCACTACCACCTACCATTATACTCCAAAACTAGAGCAGGCTTTGCCACTGCAGTCTTGCAGGGCATTCTGGCTCCTCCTAGTTCCACCTAGTGCCTACACCCCCTTTCTTAGCTTTGGGATTCTACCCATCTGTTATGACTGCAGCTGTATGCACGATGAACATAGTACAGATGTCCTTCAAGGATGCATCTGCAGTCCTAACATATGGGTTGTCCTGCCTCAGGCAGCCCTTCGGTCGGCCGGATTCCAAAGTCTGGGTCTGGCCTCGGCTGATGTCGCACTTCACCCGACGTCATAGCTGCTGTGAATTGGGTATAAAGGCATCAGCCGACACCATTTTCCCCAGTCTTTCTTGCCGCGCGGTGCCCGAAGCAGAAGCTGTTCGCAAGTGCCGGTCGGTCAGATCCAGAGATTTCTACTACCGAAGACTTCTAAAAAGCTAAGTACCCCGTTGGGGACTCTCTCTTGCCTCAGCCGATGTCAGAAAAAGTAAATAATTGTTTGACTTGTGGGAAACAAATACCTCATAAGGATTTCCACTCTTACTGCCTTCCTTGCTTAGGCCCAGACCACGACGTATCAGCTTGTCTAGCCTGTGCTTCCTTCAACCGACGGACACTTAGACGTCGGTCGGAGTTTGCAGAGGAGTTTTTTGGTCCCGCTTTTGCTTACAAAATGCCGTCGGAGACTCCGACTTCACATTTAGCTAAAAAGCGTAAGGAAAAGGACCGACACTCGCGGTCCGCGGTTTCGGCCGAAACCACGGTTAAGCCAACCGCGAGTGTCTCTGTTTCGGCTGAAACCGAGTCCTCGGTTCTTCCTTCGGCCGAAAGCATACCTCAGACAGCCGAGGCCTCTCGCAGCTTGGCTGAATCTGCTACTGAAATTTCTCCTGCTGTAGCAGGCACCCAGGATTTATCAGATACTATTCCTTTAGACATATCTACTCCTGCACGTGGAGCTGCTAGGCCACCTGCATCTATGTCCATCAAGGCTTTCTCTAGGGCTAAAGCAGCTAAAACTTCTAAGGCCTTGCCTGCTAAAACCCCCTCACACAGGCCTACCTCTAGTTCCCAAATGCTCTGCCTGGCTGAGGATCTCATTTCTTTGATCAGGGGATCCCAACCTCACTCAGACAGGGCCTCTCAACTCCCTCCAGAGAAGAGGCCTAGAGCAGAGCCCCTGGATCCAGTTTCTACAGACTATTCCTCGGATGATTCAGAAAACTCAAATCCTCCAGAAGGCCCTTATTCTCCATATGAGGATTCTGATGCAGAAGATTCCATTCCTTCTGCCTCTCCTCCTGAGGAATTTTCTTTTGGGGAAACCTTACATGCTATGAGAGAGCAATTTCAATGGCAGGGCCAGGATTTTTCAGATTCAAGGAAAAGGCTAAGGACCTTTTTACATTTACCGCAGCATAGGCCTTTAGCCATTCCTCCAGTACTTACAGTTGTGGATGATGCATTTAATGATGCCTGTACTGCCCCTGACTCTCTTCCCCCGGCCCCTGCTAAGCCCGACAGATATTATAGGGTCCCGGACACTCACTATCACTTGTATAAGGCTCCTATTGCAGATCATGAAACCATTTCACAGGGCCCCAAAGCTGTAGCAGCTGCCTCTGCCAAAAAACCCCTCCCTCTGAAAGAGAATCTAGAGCATTAGAGATGGGGTAAAAGTTTATACTTCTGCTACTCTTTCGGCTAGGGCCTTAAACTGTCAATTCCACATGATTCAGTATCAGAATTTTTGTTAGATCAGCTAAATAAAAAACTGTCCTCTCCTGAACCTATAGACCGTAAGTCCCTTCAGGATTTGGTACATAACACTCAGCAGGTCAGTAATCCTTCCTTAAAATGCGGCTATGATGCACTGGAGGCTTCCTTTAGATCAGCTATGACTGGAACAGTGATCAGAAGGCATGCATGGTTAAAAGAGCAATCCTTACCAGACCATGTAAAGTCAAAGCTCCTAGATGCTCCCATGGAGAAACAAAGTTTGTTTGGCTCCCCTGCACAGCAAGTGCTAAAGAAGGTGGAAGCAAAAGCAAAATCTGTCCAAACAGTCAAGGATTTCTTACAGGTCCAGCCTCCGAGGTTTAGTAGAAATTGGCCTTCGAAGAATTGGTCCTTTCCAGACACATCCAGAGCACAGAGAGGCAGAAATAGGCGCCCAAGAGGCAGAGGTCAATCCAGAGGTGCCTACAGGGGACGTCAGTGGCAGCCTAACAACCAGAGAAGTACTGCCACAGATCCAGCTACTACCACTTCCACAGGACAGACACAATGACTTGACTCTGATACCGCCTACCAGGGAACAACTGGAAGCACCCTTAGGCGGAAAGCTAGCCTTTCCATAAACTGGCATTACATTACAGGAGACAAATGGATTTTACAGACAATAGACAAAGGCTACAGGTTTCACTTCCACACTCTACCAAAAAAGAGAGGAATGCCAAACCTACCACCAAACCAAAAAACAAACGCTCTAGGACAAATCAACCACTTACTAAGGATGAGAGCTATAGAAAAGGTACCGCCTGTGGAACAAGGACAAGGATTTTACTCCAGACTTTTCCTGGTACCAAGGAAAGAAAATCAATGGAGGCCTATTCTCGACCTGTCCGCTCTGAACACATACCTCATTGTTTCAAAATGCTGACCCTACAGCAACTTCTTCCCATGCTGGGCAAGGAGTCTTGGCTGGTGACTCTAGATCTCAAGGAGGCATACCTGCACGTCCCTATACGACCAGATTGCAGAAGATACCTCAGATTTCTTGCAGGATCAGAGCATTATCAATTCTCAGCATTGCCCTTTGGCTTATCTACTGCACCCAGAGTATTCACGAAATGCCTGGCATCAGTAATTGCTCATTGCAGACTTCAGGGAATTCAGATTTATCCATACCTGGACGACTGCCTAATACAAGCGGACAACAAGACCATAAATCAAAAAGAGATGCTGTCAGTGAAACAGGCAATTCAGACATTCAGACCGTTTCTTCAACAGGGCCATTTGCTGATAAGGACGGACAACACCACAGTCATGTGGTATATCAACAAACAGGGAGGCACACAATCATATCCTCTATGCCGGATGGCAATGGACCTGTGGAATGTGGCCCTGAACCTCAACATTCAGCTCCAGGCCATATTTGTGCCAGGAAAAGAAAATATACTAGCAGACACCTTAAGCAGCACTACCACGGATGCCCACGAATGGATGCTGCATCCAGACCTCTTCAAATCCATTACAAAGAAATGGGGACTACCAGAAATAGACCTGTTCGCATCCCCACACAACCACCAATTGAGGAAATTCTGCACAAGGACATACCACCCACTTGCTTGGAAGGTGGACTCCCTATCCTTCAGTTGGGAAAACCTGACAGCATATGCATTCCCACCTCTTCCTTTGATGCACAAAGTGCTACTGAAGATCAAAGATTATCACCCAAGGATCATCCTGATAGCTCCAGACTGGCCGAGGCAGCATTGGTACCCGCTACTCAGGAGTATGTCTCGGACACACGCATGGCCTCTACCTCTAGTTCCTCTGCTGCTAACACAGAACAACTTCAAGATCCTACATCCAAACTTGAAAACACTACAGCTAGCTGCTTGGAATATTACATAAAACAAAATAACCCAGATTTATCTCAGAGGGTTAAAGACATTATCCTGGAGGCTCGCAGACCCTCCACAAGGAAGACTTATTCAGCCAAATGGAAAAGATACCTCATTTGGAGTGCAGCAAAAGGAGAAAATGTTTCATTAGCAAACATAGCTAACATCCTGGAATATTTAGCAGAGCTTTTCCACAATGGCCTGTCTTACTCCTCCATTAAGATTCATGCATCAGCAATTTCAGCAGAATACAACATGGATCCTCCAGTCTTCTCTCATCCTCTACTCAGGCAGTTTCTGAGAGGAATTAAAATGTAAAGCCTCCAAGGAAGCCACCTTTGCCTACATGGGACCTTAACTTTGTGCTGGAAAAGTTAACACTTCCCCCTTTCGAACCAGCAGCAACAGCAGAATTACAGTTCTTATCTTGGAAAACTGCTTTCCTACTTGCAATCACTTCAGCAAGAAGGGTTTCTGAATTACAGGCATTAATGGCAGTACAGCCCTTCCTTATCTTCCATCAGGATAGAGTGTCCTTGAGAACTAACCCCACTTTTATGCCAAAGGTGGTCTCCAGGGTATCATTGAACCAAGCAATCCACCTACCAACATTCTTCCCCAACCCACAGAACAGGGGGGAAAGACTACTACATACCTTGGATGTGCACAGACAATTGTGCTACTACCTGGACAGAACCAAGAACAATAGAAAAACTGACCAACTTCTGGTAGCATATGCAACAGGAATGGAAGGAAAAGCAATTTCAAAACAGACAATCTCAAAATGGATAGGAAATTGCATTAGATTTTGTTACCCCTTTCATGGAAAGACAACTCCAGAAAACATCAGACCTCACTCCACAAGGGCTACAGCCACTACTACAGCTTTCTTACGAGTGGCTACCAAAGACATTTTAGAAGCTGCTACTTGGAGCTCCGTGCATACATTTGCCAAGCATTATAATCTACCTTTATACTCCAGATCCCGAGCAGGTTTTGCAACTGCTGTTTTGCAAGGGATCTTAACTACACCATAATCATCTTAGTGCCTCCTCCCCCAGTTTGGCTATGGTATTCTACCCATATGTTAGGACTGCAGATGCATCCTTGAAGGACATAGTACAGTTTTGTACCTACCATAAATGTAGATGTCCGAGAGGTATGCATCTGCAGTCAGGATTACCCACCCTCCTTCCCCTCTGTGGTACTCCTAGGGTATTTGCCCATCTTGTAGCTAGCTGGGGGAATCTATTATGGTGTATTTGTTTGTATATATGTATATACATGTTTATTTTTGTTTACTCTCTACTGTTTGGAAACATTTGCATTTATCCAAATTTAGTCTTCCTAGAGGGCACCTGGCATCTGGGGCAAGAAACACTGAGGAAAATGGCGTCGGCTGATGCCTTTATACCCAATTCACAGCAGCTATGACGTCGGGTGAAGTGCGACATCAGCCGAGGCCAGACCCAGACTTTGGAATCTGGCCGACCGAAGGGCTGCCTGAGGCAGGACAACCCATATGTTAGGGCTGCAGATGCATACCTCTCGGACATCTACATTTATGGTAGGTACAAAACTGTACTTGTACCTACCACAAATGTAGATGTTAGAGTGCTAATACAGCTGCAGTCCAGGTTTCCCTCCCTCCTTCCCCTCTTGGGACAGGCCTATTGGCTAACACCTCCTCTTACAACCTGATTGGGGTATTCTTTTATGGTGTATTTGCTTGCAACTACTGTATTTTGATTATATTGCATTGCTTTATCTCACAAATTTATGTATTGCCTTCCTTCTGGGGGCACCTGACATCTGGGTCAAGAAAAACTGAAGAAAATGGCGTCGGCTGGTTCTTTCATACACCTGGCGCACTGACGTCAGGGAAGAAGCGACGACAACCGACGCCGGACCTAGACTTTGGAATTCGGCCGACCGAGGACCCGCCTGACGGCAGGAGAACCCATCTGTTATGACTGCAGCTGTATTAGCACTCTAACATCTACATTTATGGTAGGTACAAAACTGTACTTTGCTTTTCTAGAGAGAAAAGCCAATAAGGTGTCTTGGCCAGAAGAAGCTCCAGACAAACCTGATCAGTTTGTATTACTTGGTTACAGAACATAACATTGTAGAACAGTATCCGTAGGTAAGTTAACTTGAAATCCATAAGTGTTTGACGGTGTGCACCTTGTGAGTGCTGTAAAAACTAGAGGCCTTGGAGGCATGATTAAGACACTGGAATTGGATTGCTGCATGTTTTAATGTCAGAACTCAAGGGGTTGTGGTGAGGACAATGTCAGGAGTATGGAAATTGACACATTGAGTACCATAGGATCTTGTCCTAAGTTTAGTATTCTGTACTGTGTCCATTGCAGACATATTTGACCGAGTTTTGCAGCTGGGCCACATTAATCCTGACAGGCGGTATTACATGGAGTGGATGTGATCACAGAAGAACAGGAAAATGGTTCAGGTGTGTTAATCACAGTTGGATTGAACCAGCAGGTCATACCTCTCCACTTTCCCTGAGTTTTGCAGAACATCTCCTTGATTTTATTCTCATTTATTTTTGCCGTGTCTTTTTCCGGTAAATCGCCAATTATTGCAGTCTGTCATTAGACTTTCATCCTGTGTGTCCAAAAAATGCATGTTGATAAAAAGTGTGTTCTATTAACTTTGTAAGTGAATTAGAGAAGTAGTTGAACATTGTCTCTGATTTTGGGTCCTTTGTTACCAATTATTTTTGGCCTTGTGTAGAAGCCTTGAGCAAAGAAGTTGAGAGAGAGTGTACCAAGTGCAGAATGAAACATCAGTGACAGCATTCATCTGAATTCAAGGGTGTATCTTCCGGATAGAAACGAGATGATGTGTTAATTTTGCTACGCCATGGTCGGGGCACACTTTGAATACTAGGCATAGTTCTGGAGGCCGTACAGGGAGAGGGGCATTAGGTTGCTGGATGGAGTCCAGAGGAAAGCCGTCATAATGGTGTACAAATTGAGGGGAAAGGACATAGCATAAGACTAGTGGTGATAAAACTCTTAGTAGAGATAAGAATCAGATGTGACAAGATACTAATTGCATAAGACAAAATCTGGCAACCGTGAAGAGATCATGAACAGGAGGGACTGTATTGGCTATCATGGCAGCTACTTTACTGTGTGCAGCATTATACTCTGTTTCTGCCACGCTTTTATTGCTGTGTTTGTGTGTAACAGATGTTGTTCCTTTCCTAATGGTCGGTGGTCTTAGCATGCATTAGAAGGAAAGGCTGTCCATGTCCACCATTTTCCTGGTTACTGCTATGCCACTCTATCACTGGGTGGCAGTGGTTGTCTGTGTTTACAGCCTAAAAGCCTATTTTGTGACAACCATGTTATGCTGCATTCCATATACAGCAGAGCTTGCTATGCTTGTCTGGTACATAATGCAGTGCACCAACAAAGGTGTTTGAATATCTGAGACATGTCCTCCGTAGCCCAAATGCATATCACAGAACAGCATGGTTCTAGCAGTGAGTGGTGAAGTTATAGTAATGTTTTTTCTGGCGTATGTAGCTCCCACACTAGTGTCCTGAGCCATGATTCAAGGGTATAGTTTACATAATCTGCAGGATGTCATTGATTTATTTTGTAGGGGGATGAGGTTACTTCACTTTTTCATGCATCTCTACAGTGCTTGGCAATAGATAAGTCATTGTGATTCTTGCAGTTAACAACTAGATCACCCATTGGGAAACTGTCTTGCTGAAAGCAGTGTTAGAGTTCAGAAGTTCTGTGTATTTGTAATCCTGCACACGGCTAACTTTCCATTTGGGCATATTCATTATAAGGTCACCAATCTCACAGACTTCCTGCCAGTGCAAAGAATGACCTCCATTCACGTTTATGTAGATGCCCCATTTTGAACCTTCTGTTGCCTTAATTTGCAGCGCATGCAGTCACTGGTCCCCAGGACAGAAATGAAGGTGATGATGTAGAAGCCACTCTCACTGCTTGACTCTCTTGTATGAGGCTATGGGAAATTAAATATGATCCTCCATATTTTGCAACAGCACACCAAGGAAGAAGAGTCCCTCATTCCTTGAGGTGCCGTATGTGCGTGGTACAAGTCACAGTTGGTCCTCAGTTGCTCTCATGCAGTAGTGCTTAATCTGTTGGCCACGTAGGTCACTCTGTACAAGTTGTGGAGTTATTCTGAATTACAGTGGTCATTGCAATCTGTAGAGTAGACCTATTTTGTTAAAGTGAACAAGACGTGCTGCAATTTTCAGCATTTCAGCTGGCACACTGTATTTTTCCATGTGTTGCACCAAGTCACATGTTTCATGTGAGCAGGGAATATTTGCACTATTTCTGAATTACAACACGAGTTTTCTTTCTGATTTGTATTCATCGTCACCTCACTCAAATGTTCTGTGGGCAAATTTGTGTCACATCGGCAAGATGAGCAGAAATGCCAAGCACATTACACAATGTTTGTTATTAAATTCCTCACATTATGTCCATTATTTGTGCCACTTGTTAAGATTTTAATTTGTTTACAATGTGTTATTTACGGGTAGGTCATAATCTTGTAAGATATTGTTGATAGCTTTTTATTTTTTCTGGTACTTTCTGTCCTAATTTTATTTTACTGAGTTACTGAACATAATTTATTTTAAACTCAACTAAACTCTATTTTAAACCTCTTATTATGGATTATGTAGTAGTGAATTGCATTATTTCATTAGATCTGTTATAATGTGTGCTGTCTGTTTTTCTGTTTTGTTTCTCTTGGGATGTGACTAAATTAGGAAAGGCTTCACTGTCTTTTATCCAGTAAACAAATATTAAGGCTATAATTTGAACTTCCTGTTACATGTAATCCTTTTCTCCAAGCTACAGGAGTCTCCTGACATGTTCAGTATTTGTGATGTTGCTTGCTCATATATCTGCCCCTCCAGTGTACAGGATGAAAAAATAAACCTACTCAGATTTGCAGTTGTGTAGAAAATAGTAAATCCTTGTACTCCTTGCAGTGAAGCAAGTTTTTAACTATGCATACATGTAGTCAGCTTTGCAGTTTTTTTTTTTTTTACAGATAGTATAATTGCAGCTATCAACAGTTTGGATATTCACATGGTTTATCTTTTTGTCTCACTGCAGATGTCACATGCTAAGTTTTACAGTCCTTCATTTAAGAGTTTGGAGACTTGGGAGTGGTTCAAGCATACAAATTTCAGCAGATCTAACTCTCATGGGCAATTTTTGATTTGAAATGACATTTGGTTCCACGCCGGTTTGGTTTTGTCAAGAGCAGAGGTCTTTCCTACTTAACCTGGTGGGCTTCTTTAAGAAGCTCAACAAGGCAATTGATGAGGACAAAATAGTGCATACTGCCTACAGTGACATGGCCATAGCATTTGACACAGTACCCCTCTTGGGGATTGTAGACAAACTCATAAAGTTAGATAAAAATCCATGTGACCCACTGGATAGATTGCAGGTTCACAGATAGGACCCATGAAATTAGGATAGAGAAGTCTACCTCCACAAAGAGATTGGTCACTAGCAAAGTCCCTCAGGGCTCTGTGCTAGGTCTGCTTTTTTTTTTGGCATCTGCTTCTCTGAAAAACGGAAGAGCCCCTGGCTGACCATGGTTGCAGATAGCTGCAGACTAGGTGCAGCTTAGAAGTGCAGTGCTAGAATCCTCTAATGAAACAAACTTCCTGCAACAAGGCCTGACAGTGAGTACTAACTAGTGCTAGAGCCACAGTCTGAAACTCTGTGCCAAGAAATGCTACCTTTGGAAACTACCGAATTGTACACCCCTAAGAAAAGACCCACTAGGCATTGACATGGGAACGTAAGTAGACAATGATTTGGCCTTTGACCTTAAGTGTACTGTGCAGAGAAATCATTCTGTGGTGCACAACTAAAAGGAAGGATATGGTATCTAGGTGAAAATGTCATTGTTCTGCTGTACTTAGCCCTCATCAGGCCAGTTGTTGCATACAACTCCCCCTGCAGTATGAACCTGACCAGATGCACACAACTGTATTGTCCACAGAGCTTCCTTACAAAAAAAAAAAAAATTGGTATAAACCTGTCCAGTGTGGGTGGGCCACTTCAAAGACCTTTTTTTCTGTACTTTCCTACTGACTGCTGAGAGGTGTTCAGTGCCAGGCCTACAAAACATCTTCTAATCCTTCTTTGATGTACCTGCTTCACATTCACAAAGCAAATAGCATCCAATTTACTTGTTATAGGGACGTAAATCTTGTCTACAACTTAAATTGGATATATTGGGGGACAGGTAAATGTCTCTGAGACTACCCCTTCTCTGGAACAAGCTTCCTGTCCAAGTGAAAGAGTTCTTCCCTAACCCAATTCAAGTACAGCTTGGACCATTTTATGGGGAGTCAGAATTTTTACTTGTGCACCTATGTCTTTAATAGACTTAGGCAGCCTGTAAATGCTAGACCATCCAAAACCTCAGCCTACATATACCCCTTATAGTAATCTCGGATACCTAAATTGGCAAATATATTTGGGAAACTTGACTAGTCTTTAAAAGGCCCCTGGGGTCATCAGCATAATGTACACTTATGAGCCTAAGTATTACACATTTCAGATTTCTCAATAAAACTTCCCTCTTCCCCCCACCCTTATTTCTGTTGTTTGGACCAGACTGTTGTCATTAAAGTTTGTCCAGAAAGAAATGGAGCAGAAAATTTGTGTCGCTTTGTAAACATTGTGTGATTTTTGAATAGTAGTAGTTGAACATGTGTTGAAACATTTATTTTATCACTTTTTATCCAAGTCAGTATGCTGATCTATGAACTGTCTTCAGCCACAACTCAGATTACAAGTGCAAATGTGTATACTTATGTTGCAGTATTCTCAGCACATACTGATGACATAACTTTTTAGCTCAATGCACTTCATTTTTTAAAAGTATATTAAAGTAAAATGAATACAGGATTTACTTTGTAGTAGGTGATGGTCATTCATACAAAACAAGGTCTTAGTCTTCTGATTTCTCCTCCACCAAATGCTCCAAATATTATTATGCAAATTCTGACTAATCTTACATTTAGCTTTTTCCTGTTGTCCTACTGCCTTTTCCAGTATAGTTACCAGTTGACAACTTCCAAGAGTCATTGTTGGTTTATATATTCCCCATTTAATAAGTGGTGTACATCTCTTCCAGATGATATTCCATCACCTTCAAGAAGCAAACCTCTCTGTTTTACTGGGCTAAAGTTTTTTTTCTTTTAAATATTTGTTTTGCAGATGTCCTAAATCAGCATGTCCGCTCCTGCATGCCCTCTGCTACTTTTTTTAACATAGTATGTATTAAATACATGGCAGCTTAAATTGCACAGCATTTTTACAGTATTAACATCTTTTTCACAGTAAAGCATTTGTTGCAAAAAAAAAATTATTTCAAAACCATTTAACAATTTCATACTGCAAAAATGTCATTTTCACAGCCATTTAACACTCATTATGCTACAATGTGCCTCATTCCAGCATAGAACCCTCTGGCTTTGTCAAACTAAGGATTAGTCATAGGACCCCAGTTGCCTGTCCTTTTAACTGGTCTCATTACCCTTGGCCAAATTTTGTTTTGTACAGTAGTGCACCCTTTTTCCATGTGAGGGTTATAGAATCAGCACTTGTTACTAACTTTTAGTTTTATAATGTCTCTAGTATTAACATTTCATTGCTCAAAAGGATTTGCTTTCTACTGGGATGTTGCACGCTTTTTAGCATACATTTCTTACTGCTGTTCAGACGGTACCTAATGTAGTTTAGTGCTGCAGAAAGCTACACAGTATTGCCACAGACAGCAGCTAGTAAGAGTCAGTGCTGTATATTTTTCAGTGCTTTCCACCCACACACCAGTTCTTTACTTTTACTTGTCAACAAACTGGATTCTGAGTTCTCAATTGTTTCTACCTGCATTTAAGAAGTAATAGAAATTCTGTTTAAAAAAAAAAAAATAACAAACAATTTTTACTTCCATTTAAACGTGACGCAGTTCACAAATACAGGAAAAAAAGACGAGTTGTATTGGCAGTGTATTTTTTCACTGTTGCTTTGGTTTAGGTACTTTTGACTTTTCATCCATCATCTTTGGACTGTCTTCTGCTTTAAAGCATCTTCCTCACTTGATCGGTTGCTACTTTTCTCTGGGACTGTGGTACCTTGTATGTTTTTTAGTTTTACTTTCTCATCTTCCACAGTTTCATTAATATGCTGAATTAAATTTCTTCTACTGTGTAGCTCAGAAAAAACTTCATTTCTTTGCAAGAACTCGCACTTTTTATTTTGGACCTTAAAAGATGTTCTTCATCTCACATTGCTGCAGTCCTTACACTTGGGTAGTCCGCTGTCCTCGGTCGGCCCGAATATCAAAGTATAAGGCTGACGTCGGTCAAGGCGCATTTGACTGACATCAGGACGTCAGGGTACAAATGCGCATGACCGACGTCATATCCTCAGTCTTTTTTGCCGCATGGTCCGATGCAGAAGCAGCATTGCAAGTGCCGGTTGGCGTTCTGAGATTTTTCGATTTCGAAGTTTCAGACCGAGTTCAAAGTTGGCTAAGTACCCGTTGGGGAATATTTTAGTTTTTCTTGCCTCAGTGATTTACCGGATGTCAGAAAAAGTCAATAATTGCATTTCTTGTGGGAAACAGATACCGCATAGAGATTATCATACTTTGTGTATTCCTTGCTTGGGGCCTGAGCACGACGTTGTTGGCTGTCGCTCTTGTGCTAGATTTAATAAACGCACTATAAAGAGAAGGTTGGATTGTGCAAGGTTAGTTTTGGGAAGCGGTGCAATTATAAAATGCCGCCGGATGCTCCGACGCCCGCTTCGAAGAAGCGCAAGGACAAAGCTGTTAAGCCTAGGCTAGAAGAACCGTCTGTACCGGACGCCGGTTCTTTAGAGGTGTCGGTGGAGCCGGTGGCTCCACCGGAGGTTTCTTTGTGTTCCCAGGGTGAGACTTTATTATTGCAAGATGTGGCCTCTCAGGAGGCAAGTCAGGCTGAGGGGGCTTCTCAGGCTACTATACTCCCCTCCCTTCCTAGGGTGGCTAGGCCCTCTCCTTCTGTTTCAAAGGCTTCTCCCAGGGGCTGGCCAGGTTTAGCTTCAGTTGGTGTTACCCCTAGCTCTTCAGGAACTGTGCCCAAGAAGCATATGCTTAAAATGGCAGAAGATTTGATTACTTTGATTAGGGGTTCTATGCCCCCTCCTGATAAGAGGCCTAGGATGGAGCCTGAGCTGGGGGTTATGAGCAGGCTACAGATGTTTCAGAGTCTTCGCTGAAGACTTGCAGGAGTACTCTCCTTATTCTGATTCTGATGTGGATGATTCTACTCCTTCTGCTTCTCCTCCTGAGGATTTTTCTTTTTCAGAAACTCTTCATTCCATGAGGGAGCATTTTAAGTGGGAAGGTCAAGACTTCTCTGATTCTAGGAAAAGGCTTAGGGAATTTTTGTTTTTACCCCAGCATAGGCCTTTGGCTATACCTCCTGTTTTGGATGTAGTGGGAGATGTTTTTTCAGAGGCTTCTCTTAATCCTGATTCTTTGCCTCCTGCTCCTGTTAAGCCGGATGGGTATTACAGGGTGCCTGAAGCTCATAAGTATCTTTTTAAGGGCCCTAGGGCAGACCCAGAAACTGTTAGCCAGGGGCCTAAAGGTGTTAAGGCTTCTGTTGTAAAGAATCCGGTTCCTGCAGACAAAGAGGCTAGGGCCTTGGATAGATGGGGAAAGAAAGTTTATACTTCTTCCACTCTTGCTATGAGGGCTTTGAATTGCCAGTTTCACATGTTGAAATACCAAAACTATCTCCTTTCACAATTGAAGTCTAAGGTTGATGCTCTGGCAGTAGGTATTGATTGTAAAGAGTTGCAAGATTTAGTACATGTTTCTGAACATGTGGGTAAGCATTCTTTGCAATGTGGTTTTGATGCTGTACAGGCCTCGTCTAGGGTGGCTGCTACTGGGTCAGTTCTTCGCAGGCACGCCTGGCTAAGGGATCAAAATTTGTCTGAACATGTTAAAACAAGGATTTTAGATGCTCCTTTACAATCTGACGTGTTGTTTGGTCCTCCTGTTGAGGCAGTTTTAAAGAAAATGGAAGACAAGGCTAAGTCTATGCAGACTGTTAAAGATTTTTTGCAGGTCCAGCCTCCAAAGTTTAGTAGAAATTGGCCTACTAAGGGGTGGCCGTATCCTTCTTATGATTCCCAGTCTAGGGGTAGATCTAGCCGTGGTAGGGGCAGAGCTCAGGGCTCTTTCAGGCCTAGAACAGGAGTTCTCCTGCACAGTCTTGGTGAGGGCAGGGGTCAGTCCTTTCGTAAACAGACCCAATGACCTACCTTTTCAGCTGCCAGAGCCTTCTCGTCTGGCAGCACCTTTGGGAGGAAGGTTGGCACTTTTCAAAGAAAATTGGAGTTTAATTACCCAAGACAGATGGGTATTGGATGTCATACACCACGGTTACAGGTTTTATTTCCATACCTTGCCTCCTTTCAAAGGCATGCCAGACGTTCCTCCTCAACAAAGAATAGAGGCTCACAGGCAAGTTTCTCTGTTACTCCAAATAGGGGCCATACAGCCGGTTCCTATGCCAGAAGTGGGTCTGGGATTTTATTCTCACCTGTTCCTAGTACCAAAGAAGGGGAACACGTGGAGACCAATTTTGGATTTATCTACCCTCAACACTTATCTGGACATTCCCAAGTTCAAAATGTTGACGTTACAGCAGCTTTTACCTCTGCTGGGCAAAGATCATTGGATGGTAACTTTGGATCTCAAGGAGGCTTACCTTCATGTTCCTATCAGACTGAGTTGCAGGAAGTATCTGCGTTTTCGAGCTGGGACTTCTCACTATCAGTTCTCTGCATTGCCCTTTGGCTTATCTACTGCGCCCAGAGTGTTCACGAAAGTTCTGGCTCCAGTGATAGCTTTCTTCAGGCTAAAAGGAATACAGATCTATCCTTATTTGGACGACTGCCTGATTCTGGCTCAAGGAAGGGAAGAGCTTCTTCATCATTTGGAATATGTGATAGCAGTGCTAAGATGCCTGGGGTATTCTGTGAACGAAATAAAGTCCAGTCTAGTACCCTCTCAGGACATGTGCTTTCTGAGTGTGAGACTGAATACAGCATCCCAGATGGCCTTTTTAACCCCGGACAAACAAAAGAGTCTATCCCTTTACTTCCATCAGCTATCTCATCAGTCCGGGCTGACTGCAAGGACAGTCCTTCAAGCCTTAGGGTTCATGGCATCTTGTATTCTGGTGCTTCCCAATGCCAAACTGCATATGAGGAAGCTGCAATGGTATCTCAAAAATGTATGGACACAGCACTGCCAGGATCTAGACACTGTCATTCAAATAATACCTTGCATTCAAAAGGAATTTTTGTGGTGGGCTCAGGAATGTCACCTAAACAAGGGACTCTCTGTGACCCGGCCAGAGGCGAGTCAGATTTTAACGACAGATGCCTCAGACAAAGCTTGGGGAGCTCATCTAAATGGAAAGTAGATACAAGACAAGTGGCCTGCCAGACTACAACATCTACATATCAACCTGAAGGAGATGTTAGCAGTCCAGTTTGCATTAATAGCTTTCAAGGATTTACTTCTTCCAGGGCAGGTGTTGATTCTAACAGACAACACAACTGTCATGTGGTACATCAACAAGCAAGGGGAACGATTTTTATCCTCTATGCAGGCAAGCAATGATTTTGTGGGAGACTGCTCTCAGTTTACAGCTCAATCTTCAGGCAAGGTTTCTGCCAGGAGCACAGAACTCCTTAGCAGATGTGTTGAGCAGATCTAATTATGGATCCCCACGAGTGGAAATTGGATCCTTATGTATTTCAGAAATTGACAGTGTCATGGGGAACTCCAGACATAGATCTGTTCGCTTCTCCACTAAACCATCAGCTGCCAAAGTTTTGCACAAAAGGTTTCATCCCACAGCTTGGAAAGTGGATGCTCTTTCTTTCAATTGGAGCAATCTTCATGTATATGCCTTTCCTCCTCTGCCTCTCCTCCCAAAGGTACTTCTAAAGGTCAGACAGGACAAGCCAAGGATGATTTTAATAGCTCCAGATTGGCCTCGACAGCACTGGTACCCATTACTGAGAAGTCTGGTACGGAAGCCTCCATGGCCTTTGCCTTGATTCCACACCTGTTGTCACAGGAGGACAGCCATTTGCTGAATGTCAAACTTCACTCTCTTCACCTAACGGCCTGGCATATTCTGTTTTGAACCATAGAGGGTCTCAACTTCCTCAACAAGTTTTGAATGTGATTTTGGAAGCTAGAAGGCCTAGTACAAGGAAAGTGTACGCAGATAAATGGAAGAGATTTTTATTTTGGAGTGCAGCAAAGATTTTGATGTTTCTGAGCCTAATTTGAGTGTGGCTCTTCAATATCTTACTGAGTTACTGGACAAAGGTTTGTCTTTCTCTTCTATTAAGGTTCATGCTGCAGCAATTTCGGCTCACTATGATTGTGTCCCACCATTGTTTTCTCATCCTTTGTTCAAGCAATTTCTTAGAGGGGCAAAGAATATAAGACCCCCACGAAGAGCTCCTACTCCTGCTTGGGATCTCAATTTTGTGTTGGAGAAACTCACTCTACAACCTTTTGAGCCTGCAGCTACTTCTGAGTTGAAATATTTATCATGGAAGACTGCTTTTGTGTTGGCAATCACCTCTGCAAGAAGGGTTTCTGAATTGCAGGCCCTTATGGCGGTTGAGCCTTTCTTGATTTTCCATAAGGATAGGGTATCATTACGTACTAATCCTTCCTTTATGCCTAAGGTGGTTTCTAGTGTGGCTTTAAACCAAACTATTCATTTGCCTACTTTTTATGCAAATCCCCAAAATAAAGGGGAAAAGATTTTGCACACTTTAGATGTACACAGGCAGTTGCGTTATTATTTGGACAGAACTAAAGGGTTCAGGCAGTCTCAGCAGTTGTTTGTTTCTTTTGCTTTGAGTTCTCAGGGCAAGCCTGTGTCAAAACAAACTATTTCTAAGTGGATTGGGTTTTGCATTTCTTTCTGTTATTCCCATCATGGCAAGGAGATTCCAGCTGGGATTAGGCCTCATTCCACTAGGACTACTGCCACATCAACAGCTTTTTTGAGGGGAGTGGCAACCAAGGATATTTTGGAGGCAGCTACTTGGAGTTCAGTGCATACTTTCTCTAGGTATTATCACCTGCCACTTTACTCTAAATCTAGGGCTGGTTTTGCCACTGCTGTTTTGCAGGGCATTTTGGCCGCTCCTGCTTCCTTGTAGTTAGCCATCCTCCCTTACCTCTGCTTTGGGATTCTACCCAAGTGTAAGGACTGCAGCAATGTGAGATGAAGAACATAGTACAGTTTTGTACCTACCATAAATGTAGATGTTCGAAGATCCACATTGCTGCAGTCCAATTTACCCTCCCTCCTTCCCCTCTGCAGTTAGAGGTGGTTGTGTGGGTTGGGTTGTACATTTTGTGTATATTGTATATATTGTACATATAGTTAGTGCAAGGGTGGTTGGTTGGTTGTTTGCTGTCTTTTGGTTTTGACCTTTATTTTTAGGGTCTTCTGACATCTGGGGCAAGAAAAGACTGAGGATATGACGTCAGTCATGCGCATTTGTACCCTGACGTCCTGATGTCAGTCAAATGCGCCTTGACCGACGTCAGCCTTATACTTTGATATTCGGGCCGACCGAGGACAGCGGACTACCCAAGTGTAAGGACTGCAGCAATGTGGATCTTCGAACATCTACATTTATGGTAGGTACAAAACTGTACTTTTTGTTTATTTGAACAGAGGGGATGTAATTCTTTGGTATTACACTATTAGCATTTGTTTATGTTCCCAGGCTACATGCAGAAGCTGTACATGTAGGTGGAATATCTGCTCAGATCAGGTTTTTACAGGCACCTTACTAAAAATTTAATGTCAGCTGTGGGGACCAGCACCACCACTTTGCCCTGTTTTTAAAGTCCCCAGTTGCATTTTTGTTAAACATTTCTTGTATTTTTGTGTGCTCTTTGCGTATGTTTACTAAGTAATGGCATAACAATTTTGAACCCATCTTGCAAGTCTTTTAAATCTTCTTTTTTTTTCCTTCGTCCCAATTCTCCTTTGCTACATTCAGGAAAACCTTGGGAATGTTTCCTGTGTTGTAACTCAGATTGGGTAAATCCTATTGAAACTTTGATCATCTCCTACAGCAACTAACTTGCCATATTGTGTTATGGCCTTCTTTAGCATCAGTTTCAGTGTTTTATTAACCCATCAGTTTAAAAGTGGTAAAGCTGTTTTTCATACCCTAGGCATAGTTGGGATTCTCAGATCTGTGACTGACTGACTATATCTGATGAGTATCACTAGTTCTTAGGCTGTTAGCTTATTATTGTGAATTTCCAGTGGTACCGCATGAAGGAACTTGGTATCTTGGTCAGTACTCACAAGAATGTTATTGGCCATTATTAGAATTTATTAAGGGGGGGCGGAATATTCCTGTCATCCATTTTAATGGGGCCTGCATAATGTGTATTTGTCATCAGACTTCTCATGCAAGGATATAGCAGTCTTTCACATTTTAGGGATGCTGTACAAGAATTTTCAGTGTTTTCCATCATACCAGCCTGGTGAAATGAAGCTAAAATTCTAGCTTTGGTTTTATCTATTCATAAGTGTCCACCCATAATATGGCAATGTGCTAGTTTTACCACAGATGTTCCGAGCAGCTTTGGCGTTAACATTTAATATATTTCTTTTCTGTCTCTATTCACTCTGTATAGCAAGTCATTTTGTAACTTAAAATATGGGTACGGGATGGGACCAATTTACTAATTTTTCTCCTTGTACTCTATTTTCACTAGCCATGCTTATGGCATCATCCTCCCATTGTACTTGCATGAAATTTTCTTTTTTTTTTTTTTTTTGAAAATCTGCCATGTCAGGAATGCTTTAGTACTCTGGCTTGAAGCAAAGGGTACACAGCCTCTTCATGTAAAAATACAAGTACAGAACTTCTTCCTCTGAAAAAGGCAACTCATGCTACTGACTTTCTTCTGTTTTGGTTTTGGCAAATCTTCAACTGTTACAGGATAAGGTCATTTCAAGCCTAGCCATTTCATCCCAATGTAATACCTTAGATACTCTAATCAATACTCGGGATTGTATTTAGTAATGACTGCCCATGTCCAGGAGGGTTGTGGGTGCTTGTTTCTCTAAGTACTTGCTGGTGAGAGGGTAACCATTCCAAATCTTGGGCCCTGCATTGTTGAGTTCCAAGATGTGGAGAACAAAGATCAGGACTGACTTTTATGCTAAGTTCAAAATATCCATTTCTTGGAATACTCCCTTTTCTCTGAGATATGGTGAGGTTGAAGTTGGTGTATATGTTTGGAGAGGGCTTGTCCCCCACACTGGGGGTACATGAGGACATGTCCCTGCAAAAAAAAAAGTTTAAAAGAGAAATGAAGTGCTAGATAGTCACTATTCTCCTGTTTTGCACTTTTTTTTTTTTTTTCCTCAGGACTCTGCAATGTTAAGTCTTGATTTTAGTAAGGAGCCTGTGAAAGTCCTATAGCACTTTTAACCCAATATTGGCAAACTTGGGACATTGTTCAGGTTCCCTTTCTGTCGATGTGAAGTTATCACTGTGGGTCTTGCCCTGTATGTCTGTACACTGAGCTTTTGTTACCTTACTGGATGAAATCTTTCCATTTCAGTAGCTTCTTCTATACTGACGTCTTTCACTAACATATTTTCTGGTAAGACACTATCTATTTCTTGTATTGCATAGGCTCTTTATTCCTTCTAGCCAAATTCAGGTTTTAGTTTGTTTTGAAGTTTTTATACCTATCCCTTTTTCTTTATCAGGAATGTGCATTTTAACTGTTTGTCAGGCTGCTCTTCCTCATTTGTGCTTGAGGTAAATTTATAACGCATATCATATAACTTTTCTCTGTCCCCCCACACTTTACTTTGCTGGTTGAATAACCATATTATAGCACCATGTAAAAGATTAGGTAATAAAATTAGCAGGATACAATACTTTATCAAACAGTGCTTGAATTTCTTTGGATACTCTTATTTCCCTGAACATGTATCATTACTCGTACTATTCTCTTTTGTTTGCAGATACAAGGCTACTTAAGTGTGATCATGCTCCCAGGATGTCCTTCTAATTTCTTTCTATTCACCAGTGCTGTACATTTAGCTAACTTAGTAGTGGTACTGAGACAGAAGGCCAACTGTACTGTTGTAGTAGCTATTTTGTCATATTCCATCAGTACAGTTTCTTTATCAACATGTTCAGAAATCATAATTTTGAAAGACCTGATACTTAACATTCTCATTACTAGCAGCTTGGTCAAAGGTTATATTTTGGCGAGGCATAGCACTAGTAGTAAAGCTATTTTAGCAATGTGCTCCCAACTTAAACAAAAAAATTATTTAACTTTGTGACATTTCCTGGTTGTTTGCATGCATTTGTCCAGTTGTAGGCTTAGTTTGCTCTGTTGTAAATGAGGTTTCTTCATTAGCTAGCTGTCTTCTTTTTTCACAGCCAATGTTATTAATCACCTGTGTGTGGGAAACTAGTTGTCAGTCAAGTCACATTACTCTTCTACTTAAAAGTGATTTTGCACTGACTTATTTTCAAGCTGTTCTACAGTATAAATTCCACAGACGTTACCATTTTGATAAACCAATTCTCAAAAGAAGTCTCTCTTCCTCCCTGTAGATTAGGGAAAGTAGTACCACATATTAGGTGCATTTGTAAGCTGTGAAGCACAAACGAAAAAGTGTGGAGATTTGATAATGACCAACGTCTACCCACACTGTCCATTATAGTATGTTACACACGTGCTGGAGACAGAACTGTTTGACTCTGTGTATTTTATTTAGGTTATAGTCACTGTTGTGACTCCGTGACCCCATGTACAAAATGGGGTAAAAAAGAGCTGGTGCAGACACCAATGGAAGTAAAACAAATATAGGCTTCAGTTTGTAGTAGGAAGAGTTGTTCGAAAAAATCAAGGCCTTACTCTTGATTTTTTCCTCCACCAGTTGCTCTAAGTAGTCTCATGAAAAATTCGAGTAATTCATCCTTTTATATCTTCATGTATTCTGCTGCTGTTTCACTCCCTTTTTTGGTGTATTTTCCAGATGGTAACTTCCAAGAGTTCTTACTGTTAAACATCCTTTCTCTACTGAGAGGCCAGAAGTCTCTTCCATGTGGTTTTCAGGATGGCAACTGCCAGGAGTACCTACTCTTGGTCATTTACTTCTCTACACTGAGAAGCAAATGTTAGGTATTCTGGTTAAGGCACTGGTAGGCCTTGAGAAAGACAAGCAGAGCTGTCTCACTTCATCAAAGTGTTGCACAGGAAAGCCATTTAAGTTTGGCTACCCAAGTTGTACCAAGAAAGCCTGATTGCTGGATCTGTCTTATTAGGACCACCCCAGTCCCTGCTGTTTTTGATTGCAGATGTGTACCCGTGAAGTCTTCTGCTTCTGGGATGTCTTCCCCCCGTCATAGAAAAAAGGCGTTCTGTGAACTTTCATTTGAGTTGGACATGGCCTTCACCTCCTGGTTGCATTGCTAGTGATGAGAATTCCTGCTCAAACTCCCTTCTCCTAGTGCTGTCCTCATTGAGAAAAATCTCAGTTTAAGGAGGGAGCACTTTAAGTGGGAGGCCAAGCAAATAATTTACTTAAGTATTACTTGAATATGCTTGAAATTCAACATCCTAAGCCAGCTACTATCGTTTTGATAGAGGAATATGAGGATGTCTTTGAGAGCTCCTGGATTTGCCATCATTTTTTGAGATGACCCTTCACCTCTGGGCCAGTAATCAAGGCGCCTCAATCCTCACCACTGACACCAGTGGGGGATGTTCACTGGAAGGATAACAGGTACACACACACGATTTCCAGATGCAGCTCTCTGCATCAAGTGCAGTCGAGCACAATTTCCCTTAAGAGCACGCTGGGAACACAGTCAGTCCTGGGCTGGTTTCTCCCTCTTTTTCCAGAACCCAGTAAGACTCTCCACTACCACAACTTTAAAGTTGAGATCTTAGCTGAGTGTCCAAGTCAAGACCTCCAGCACTCTGTTCAACCAGTGCATTGTGTTCTTGCCCAAGTAGCTGACGCACGCTCTTGGAGATTTGATTTACACAGACACACACACACTTCTGTCCAGACCAGACACACACACACACACACACACCCTTCTGTCCAGACTATAAGGTAGTTGCCACCGTCTCACTTACTCACTCACTCACTCACTCACTCACACAATCTGTCCCTTCTGTCCAGACTATAAGGTAGCTGCCACCGCCACCACACACACACACGCACACTGTCCCTTCTATCCGGACTATAAGGTAGTTGCCACCAGACACACACACACACACACACACACACACACACACACACACACACACACACACACACACACACACACACACACATATACTGTCCGTTCTGTCCAGACTATAAGGTTGCCACCAGACACTCACGCACACACACTGTCCCTTCTGTCCACACTATAAGGTGGTTGCCACCGCCACCAGACACTCACTCACACACTGTCCCTTCTGTCCAGACTATAAGGTAGTTGCCACCGCCACCATACACGCTCACACAGTCCCTTCTGTCCAGACTATAAGGTAGTTGCCACCGCCACCAGTCTCTCTCTCTCTCACACACACACACTGTCCAGACTATAAGGTAGTTGCCACCGCCACCATACACGCACACACTGTCCCTTCTGTCCAGACTATAAGGTAGTTGCCACCGCCACCAGTCTCTCTCTCTCTCTCTCTCTCTCACACACTCTCCCTTCTGACTATAAGGTAGCCCTCTCTCTCTCACACACACTGTCCCTTCTGTCCAGACTATAAGGTAGTTGCCACCACACACACTGTCCCTTCTGTCCAGACTATAAGGTAGTTGCTACCGCCACCAGACTCTCTCTCTCTCTCTCTCTCTCTCTCTCTCTCACACACACTGTCCCTTCTGTCCAGACTATAAGGTAGTTGCCACTGCCACCAGATACTCGTGCGCACACACATACACTGTCCCTTCTGTCCAGACTATAAGGTAGTTACCACCGCCACCAGACACTCACACACACTCCCTTCTGTCCAGACTATAAGGTAGTTGCCACCGCCACCAGACTCTCTCACACACACACATATACTGTCCCTTCTGTCCAGACTATAAGGTAGTTGCCACCTGTCTCTGTCCCTGTCTCTCTCTCTCGGTTTCCACCGCCACCAGACACACACTGTCCCTTCTGTGCAGACTATAAGGTAGTTGCCACCGCCACCAGACACACACACACACACACTCCCTTCTGTCCAGACTATAAGGTAGTTGCCACCGCCACCAGACACACACACACTGTCCCTTCTGTCCAGACTAGAAGGTAGTTGCCACCACCATCAGACACTCCTGCCAACCTCCTTAAGGCCCTTTACAACGCTACTCAATATATTGAGTGAAATTAATACAAATGGTAGTTTGACCAAAGAACAAGAGTATTAGGATTGTTGCCAAATAAATATGCAGATACTCCCTAAACTTAAATATCAGCTGCAATCTTCTTCTCTTTTGGCTGTTTGATTAGGGGTCGCCACAGCGTATCATCCATTTCCATTTCTTCCTGTCCTCTGCATATTGCTGTGTCACACCAACCACCTGCATGTCCTCTCTCACCACATCCATAAACCTCATCTTGGGCCTTCCTCTTTTTTCCTCTTACCTGGCAGCTCCATCCTTGGCATCCTTTTCCCAATATACCCAGCATCCCTCCTCAGCACATGTCCAAACCAACACAATCTCGCCTCTCTGACTTTGTCTCCAAACCGTCCAACCTGAGCTGACCTAATATACCGATTCCTAATCCTGTCATTCCTTGTCACACCCAGTGCAAATCTTAACATCTTTAACTCTGCCACTTCTAGCTCTGACTCCTGCCTTTTTGTCAGTGCCACCGTCTCCAACCCATGCAACATAGCTGGTCTCACTATCCTCTTGTAGACCTTCCCTTTCACTCTTACTGGTACCCGTCTGTTACAAATCACTCCTGACACTTCTTCACCCATTCCACCCCACCTGAACACTCTTCTTCACCTCTCTTCCACACTCACCATTACTCTGAACTGTTGATCCCATGTTCTTAAATTCATCGACCTTTGCCATCTGTTCTCCCTGCATCCTCACCATTCCTCTGTCCTCCCTGTCATTCACACGCATTCTGTCTTAGTCCTGCTGACCTTCATTCTTCTCCTCTCTAGAGCATATCTCCACCTCAACAGGGTCTCCTCAACCTGGTCCCTACTGTCACTACAGATCACAATGTCATCTGCAAACATAGTCCCATGGGTCCTCTTGTCTGATGTCATCTGATAACCTGTCCATCACCATTGCAAATAAGAAAGGGCTCAGAGCTGATCCTTGATGAAATCCTACCTCTACCTTAAACGCATCTGTCATTCCCACTGCAGACTTGATCACTGTCACACTACCCTCGTACATATCCTGTAGCACTCTTTACATACTTCTCTGCGACTCCTGACTTCCTCATACCGTACCGCAGCCCCTTTCTAGGCACCCTATCATATGCTTTCTCCAAGTCCACAAAGATGCAGTGCAATGCTAAATAACATATGTGGACAACAGAAGATCAGCCACAATGAAAGGTTTAAATAATTTAATAATAAATAATAAAAGAGCAAGATAATACTAAATATCTGTTCACAGTGACATCAGAGTTCAAGATCACAGGAAATATTTAAAATAACATTGAGGGACAGACTTCGACAAATGAGCAATATCTAAACTAAGCTTGACTATTCCTGACTGAATCTAATAAACTACTATTCCTTACTTAATAGAGCAAGGTGGATGTGGTGAATGGTCCTTCTTGTTGTCAGGCCCAAGACAGAGTACAGAATGCTCAGTCTCCCTAAGATTTTTCAAAATAATATCTAAAATATTCTTCTTGTGTATGCCCAGTATTTATGAATGGAAATTGAAAAAGGATTTCCATGAACTCGCTTTCTTTTGGACACTTTTTTTGAGGTAGACCTGATTGCCTCCCGTCAGAGCTATCAGGCTGCATACTTTTACCACAGGTAGTCCTAAAAGACTGCCATAACCATGGACGTAGTTTACATCCACTGGCTCAGAGGTTTTTTTTAATGCCTTCCATTTAGGTCGGATTCTCAAGTTCTGAAGAAGGCTGTGTAAGATTGGGGTTACTGGATCTGCACTGCATACCTGTGGTTGGTAAAAGCCCTGGCTGTCCTTGCTTCAAGGATTTTAGCAGAGGAGATCCAGGGGTCTTTCTCATTTCATGTAACATTCTATCATAGCAATAAGGAATTGGACATGTCCAAAGCATTAACACCTACATCTTGCAGCCTGCAACGTATAACCTTGTTTGTGTAGTGGTTTCCTGCCAAATCATAAAGGATGCCAGGAAGCCTAACACTAGAAAGTCCTGTTTGGCCAGATGGACTGCATTCTCCATTTGTTGCAGCTCTAATAACATTCTTTCTATAGCATGTACTGTTTAGCAGCCTGTCATTTATCTGCCTTTATTCAAGAATGACTTTCTTGTGCATCTGTTATGGTACACCTGTCAGCAATTTTAGCCTGTTTGCTATTAGAACAAATGTTAACTACTGTACATATGGTAAAACCAATTATTCCGAAAAGTGCTGACCAACAAGGAAGCCAGTGCCTTCTCCGTGGGGCTTGAATTTTATTTTGTGAAAATCTGATATTTGCTCCTTTTGAGAATTCATACTCTGCTACCGTTAAGTTCTTTAATATATTAATATAAAACACTGTTTCTGTTCTGGTAGCCATCATCAGATCCTGGAATTAACTGCATGCCCTTATCTGTTACAGTAATGGTGTCTTAACAGAGACAGGGTAGCCTTTAGCTCTAGCCCCTCAATTATGCCAAAAATACTCTGGGAAGTGCCAGTCAGTCAGGCCATTAAGCAAGCTTACAGTGCTTTACATAAATCCATAGAATGAAGGAGTGTGTCTCACTTGTTTATACATACATGACAAAGATTTTTCTTGGCCAAAACAAAGAATTTTAGGTAAATGGTCGCTGTTGTAGCCTTCATGCTGTGCAAAAGAAAAACCTGTTTCTAAACAAACTCCATCCAACTGGCTGGGGATAGCTTCTACTAAAGCGTCTTTTTTCAGGAATGTGTCCTCTCAAAAACTTTTGCTATTTTGACATGGGCATTAATTCGTTCATTCTTTATAGACCGCATGCTCATTACTCACTCCAAGAGCAGGATAGAATTTGTTGCTACATTTCAGCAGGGCCTGTGTACC
Organism: Protopterus annectens; assembly: GCF_019279795.1. Lineage (NCBI taxonomy): Eukaryota > Metazoa > Chordata > Ceratodontiformes > Protopteridae > Protopterus > Protopterus annectens. Next base: position 1,058,468,650 of record NC_056747.1, on the reverse strand, counting down.
AGTATACTAATCTTTTGGCCACATCCAGTACTCTTGCAGCACTTTGTCCACCTGGAGGAGCACTTCAGCAATGATCTTTATTCTCAACATGTCACAGTTGTGAGCATACTCACCATAAATGTAAATGCTCCTTTAAGATCATTGCTAAAGAACAGACTCCATCCTATAATTTCCGTCTTCTGTTTTATTACTTTATGGGAGAGAATTCTTTCCCTTCCAAGAAGGTGCCCTGTTTCCTTGGACTTTAGCACATTAATTGAATGTCAAACCTTCTAATCTACTTCAGGTTTGAAAAGCACATTTGTTTGTGACCCCCCCCCCCCCCTCCACTCCCAAAAAGGGAGTAGAAATGGTGCCGGAATGTATTTTTGTACCATGTATCCTGTTGAATTCCATGGTACTAAAAAGGGTAACCCACCTCAGGGATAGCTGAAGGCTGTGAAGTACTGAAGGATGGTCAGACATCCACTTCTCGAATAATTACCACTTTAGGATTCCTACAGCTGCAGTTGTCTTACTAGATAGAACATATACAGATGTTCATCATATTTATCACTGCTGAAGTAGCCTTAGTTATAGGAGTTGTATCCTGCCAAAGATGTAACAGCCGGACAATTTCCAAATCATCAGTCAGCTTGAGCTGAGCTGACTAGAGAGAGAGGTTTGGGTGAAGCTTTCAGAGCTTTCCTGATGCTGAAGAGTATTGTCTTCGATAGTCTTTCTGCCAGTTGGCTTGTGCTGTTCCTTTCTAGACAGAAGTTCTGTTTAGGGTAAAAGCTTCTACTTTACAGAAGGGCTTCTGCCCTTTCCTTGTTGGGTTCCACTTAACAGGTTTCCCACCAGGGCTGCTGCATTTGGTCCTCCAAGGCATTACTCATGGCTTTGTTTTCAGGCTTTGTCTGATGACACTAAGGCCAAATTGCTGGATGCTCCTTTGGATAATAAAAATTGCTTTGGTGGTACTGAACTTATCAAGTCCCCTTCAGGGTAAGGGGAAGGCCTTGCAGGAGTCTAAACATATTTTTGTTTTTCCTGTTCCAAAGTTTCAAAGGAATTATACTTCCAAATGTGCTTTTGTTTGCAGGCAGTCTCGCACTCCACCCAAGGGTAGAAAGGGTTCTAGACTTGTGCTTCCTGCCAAGTCTACTCAAATACCTTCTTCTCAGCAACCTACCTTTCAGGACAAGCTTGGTTCAGTTTGTCATTTTGCTTCCCCTTTCCCTGTCCCTTTCAAGCTGGTTGAGAAACCCAACAGACTCCTGGCTTCTCGGCCAGGGGTATTTCATGGCTTGGAAATCCCTTTCTCCCTTTTTGAGCATCCCTCAACCTCCTTGGGAAGAGCCCCCCCCCCCCCCAGAGCTGCTTCGTTTTGTTTTGGTCCAGGGAACTATTCAGGCTGCATCCCAGCCCAGGTAGGGGAGGGGTTTTTATTCCAGAATGTTCCTGGATCCCAGGAAAGTAGGGCACTTACCAATCCTGGACCTTTCCCAGCTCAGCACCTTTCTCAAGATTTCTTCCTTTCAGATGTTCTCTTAAAACCGCATTTCCTTCTCTTCTTCCCCTGACCTTTCTGGCCTTCTGGATATCAAGGATGCCTACCTTCATACCCCCATCCATCCCCTTTTCAGGAAAGCTTTAAACTTCCATGTTTCTTCCTTGCATTTTCAGTTTTCTGCTTTGCAGCCCAGGGGTGTTCACTGAATGTCTTGTTCCTGTCTTAACATTGTTGTTTTTTGCAGGATGAGAGAAGGTTCATCTCAATCTGTATGGGATGATCTGCTTATTGAGGCTGTGCTTCAGGATCTCCACTGCGGAGTCTGGGGTTCGCCATAAACTTTCAAAACATCAGCTGTGACCCCCTTCTCAAGATTTTCCTTGACTGCGGGATCCATACCATTTCCATGCTAGTATCCCTGCCTGTCCCCAAGGCCTGGTCTTATTGCCTTTTTTCAGTCTCCTCTTCCTCTGGAGTCAGTCATGTCCAGGAACTTTCTCGGGGCCCTAGGGTTCATGCCTTCTTCCATTCCCATGCTTCTTCTGGCCAGGCTCTATATGAAAAAGCTGCAGTGGTACCTCGAGTCACTGTGGCTTCAACATTGCCACCCTCTGGACTTCCCAGTCCCTTTCCTCCCTTGTCTCAAGTTTGAGCTTCAGTTGTGGATTCATCACCTCCCTCAATCTGGAGCTTCCCATCCAGGCTCCAGCCCTGACTGTACAGCTCTTTACAGACTCATTAGACAGGGGATGGGGGCCTCCTTCGGCTTTCTCAAGGTTCAAGGTCTCTGGCTCTGCATCTGAGGTCAGACCACACCTGCATAAAAGAGGTGAGGGCCCTCTTTCTAGCTCTTCAGTTTTTTTATTCCCTTTTTCATCCCCGGCTTCTCGCAAGTTTCACAGACAACACCACAGTGATGTGTAGGTCAACAGGCAAGGGGGTACAAGGTCTTACCCTCTTTGCAGACTAGGTTCTTAGGACTGGGATCAAGCTGTCGAGTATCAATGACTCTTCAGACAGTTTACATTTCCTTAGAGCAGAATCTAGTGGCAAACTGCTTGAGCCAGTCCAGCACACAAGCTCACGAACTGATGCTTCACATTGTCCATCAGTGGAGTATTCCCCAGGTAGATCTTTTTGCCTGTCCTCTGAACAGACAGCTTCCTGTATGTTCCAGAGTCCCAAGTCCTCTGGCTTGGAAAGTATACACTCTGTCTTTTCCTTATAAGGGGATGTTTCTATAAGTCTTCCCTCCCCTTCTGTTTCTGATGGTGTTGCACAAGATCTAGCAGTACTCCCCCAAAATCTTGCTAACGACTCCCCTTTGGCCCAGACTGCATTGACTCCCTCCTCTTTCTCACTTGACCAGGGGCAGTCACCACAGTTTACTTCACTGGGTGGACCTTCTTGCACAAGATAAGGGGTCCATCCTTACTTGTCCACTCTTCAGGTGATGTGGTGGGTGACAGGAATTTGATCCCTTTTTGTTCATTTTTTTCTGAGGATGTGCTTCAAGGTTCTAAAAGATGCCAGGAAACCATACTTCCAAGAAGTCCTATCCAAATGGAAAATATTTTCTGTCTGGTGCCTCTGTCAAAACCAGGATCCCCCATCTGTGATTGTTCCTATAGTTCTCTCTCATTTGTGTGATCTGCTCCATGCTGGGTTAGTGTATTCAGTTAAAGCTCACCTGTCAGCAGTCTCAGCTTTCTTTCCTTGGTGCCTCCTCTGACCTCTAGATTTTAGGTCAAGCAATTTCTTAAAGGTGTCCTTCATATCGGGCCTTCCAGGAAGCCAATTCTGCCTTCTTGGGACCTCAGTTCTGTTCTCAAAAAATTTAATCTGGCTCCTTTTGAGCCTGCTGATTCTGCTTCCATACAATATTGTACTTGGATGACTGTTCTTCTTTTAGCCTTTATTACAAGTAAGAGAGTGTCTGAGCTTTAGGCTGTCATAGCTGATGTTCTTCGTGTTTCACTGTTGCAGTCCTCTCATTTTGGGTTATCCCTGCCAGGGTAGCCCTCGTCCAGCCTGAATACCAGAGGCTTAGTATTTCTGCATCAGTTCCTGTCGCTTCAGGAGTGACGTCAGGTTGTCAGTAGTATAAAGTAAGGCAGCTGATGCCATTACATCAGTCTTTCTTGCCGTGGAGCCCGATGCAGTTTGTACGAGTGCCAGTTGGCCGCTACCTGAGTTTGGCTGCTACTTGAGCTTTTTCTACCGAATTGAGGTTGAGGTCTTCTAAAGCTAAGTACCCTGTTGGGGATCCTTTTTTCTTGCACTAACCGATGTCAGAAAAAGTTAATTGTCTCGCCTGTGGAAAGCAAATACCATACCAAGACTTCCATTCTTACTGCATCACTTATTTAGGCCCAGACCACTACATCCCCAGTTGTCACTTCTGTGCAGAACTGTCCACCGTCGAGCCCTTATTGTAGCCAGATATTTTCGGTTACAGTCTTCGAATTCCGATATGGCTTCAGTAAGCCATCCAACAGCAGATCTTCCGGAAAAACATAAAGACAGAGACCGCACAGGTCCAAACCTACCGACAACGCTTCAGTTAAGCTAGTTGTCAGTTCTCCGGTCCTCAGTGAGGTGCTTTCGCAGCCCCTGATGCCCGCTTCTGTGGATTCGCAAGCTGCTTCTGAGACCCTTTTAGAGTCTTAGACTAAGGATCCTGTGGTAGTCTCTACCTTGGATGGGTCTGGAGCTGCTGAGAAGGCACTGACTTCCGAGGAAGTCCTTTGCACTACCTATTCTCGACACAAATGGATGTCATCTTTTGCAACTACCGTCCTTTTGAAAACAACAGAGTTTTTTAGGCCCAGGGTACGAACCACACCCAAGAAACCGACCCACTCACAAGAACCTGCTTCCTTGCCTCAGTCTCAAATGCTTAAAATGTCAGAAGACCTTGTCATGCTGATCAGGGGAAGCCAAGCTACCGGAGATCTGTCCCCTGTAGTTTTGCCTGAACAAGAGTCCAATGACTCTGATGCATCTGAATATGAAGACATGCAACCCCTCCCTACTTATGAGGATTCTGATGCAGAGGATTCCATCCCTTCAGCCTCTCCCCCAGAGGATTTTTCCTGTGGGGAAACCCTGCATACCTTACGGGAGCATTTCCAATGGGAGAGTCAAGACTACAGTCTAAAAAGAGACACTGGGAATTCCTAGATCTTCCACAGCACAGACCCTTGGCCATCCCCCCCGGTCTTGGATGTTGTAGAGGATGTTTTCCTGGAATCCAGCTTGACTCCTGACACCCTCCCTCCTGCACCCAGAAAACCAGACTGGTACTATAGAGTCCCCTGACTCGCACAAATTTATTTAAAAAAAAATCCTACTGCTGACCCTTAGGCAATTTCTCAAGGGCCTAAAGGGATTAAAGCAACCTCTGCTATGAATCCCACTCCCTCAGATAGGGATTCCCGAGCACTAGATGGATGGGATAAAAAAAAAAAAGTGTACACCTCAGCTACTCTTGCTATCTGGGCACTAAATTGTCAGTTCCATATGCTAAAATTTCAGCAACGTACCCTGGAACTCCTCAAACAAAAAATGCCTTCCTTTCCTACTTGGGCAGAATCTAAAGAATTACAAGAGTTAATGCATTCTGCAAGTCAAGTAACTAAACACACCTTGCATTGTGGTTTTGACACCCTAGAAGCTTCTTGCAGGGCAGCAGTCACTGGATCTGTCATTAGAAGGCATGCATGGCTTAAGGAACAGCCCCTGCCAGACCATGTCAAATCTAAATTGTTGGATGCCCCCTTGCGCAAAAACAACTTATTTGGCACTAAGGCAAAAGAAGTCAAAGATGGAAGAGAAAGCAAAATCTGTACAAACAGTTAAGGATTTCTTACAGGTCCAGCCACCCAGGTTCAGCAGGTATTGTCCCACCAAACACTGGTCCTTTCCTGCTCCCACCAAGCCAGTCCAGCCTAGGCCCCAGAGAACCAGACCCCCCAGATAGCAACCACAGGGAATACAGAGATTTAAGCAGTGGATTACCCCCACTTCAAAACCAGGGAGTTCTAAGCCACCCCCTTATAGTAAGAACTCACAATGACTCGCCACCCCCACTCCTTCCCTCTGCCCACCTTCACTTATCCCTAGGAGAAAAACTCTCCTTTCATGCAAGCACCTGGACCACCATTACCAATGACCACTGGGTTCTTTCTGTGAGGGCAGTAGAGCACGTTCCTGCAGAATAGATAGGCCAAGGTTTCTACTCAAGACTTTTTCTGGTGCCCAGGAAAGAGGGCACCTGGAGCCCCATCCTCTATCTATCCATTCTAAACACCTTCCTGGTGATCCCAAAATTCAAAATGCTCATCCTCCATCAGCTGCTGCCCATGCTCTCCAAGGATGCATGGCTAGCCACCCTAGATCTAAAAGAGGGCTACCTCCACATTCCTATCAGGGAATCATGAAGGAAATATCTCCGTTTCAGGGCAGGATCTCAACACTTTCAGTTCTCTGCAGTTCCCTTTGGCTTATCTACTGCTCCCAGAGTTTTCACAAAATGTCTGGCTCTGGCCATTGCCTTTTGCAGACAAAGAAATATCTAGATATACCCATACTTAGACGACTGTGTCATTCAGGCAGACAGCCAAAAAGCTGCTCAAGCACCTGGCCTTTGTAAAGACCCTACTAACCTCCCTAGGGTACACAGTCAATGAAAAGAAATCCAAACAGGCACCCACCCAAAGGATTATCTTCCTAGGAGCAAGCCTGGACACAGCATCCCAGATGGCATTCCTTACAACAGAAAAACAAATTTTCCTGACAAACTACTACTTTCATCTAGCCACCAGGTCCCAGTTACCTGCAAGGAAGATCCTGCAAGCTCTGGGGTTCTTGGCATCTTGCATGTTACTCATTCCATATGCCAGACTGCATATGTCTAAACTTCAGTGGTACCTAAGAAGCCTTTGGTGTCAACGCTCTCAAGACCTGGAAACTCTTGTACCTATAATTCCTTGCCTCAGAAAAGATTTTCTTTGGTGTGTAACAACATGCTCCCACAACAAGGGACTGCCTTTCTCAACACCCCCTGCCGCCCTGACCTTCACCATAGACTCGTCAGACTATGCTTGGTGTGCACACCTGGATGGCAGGTGCATACAGGGCCAATAGAGTCCACAGCAAATTCCTCTGCACATCATCTGAAAAGAGATGATGGCTGTCCAGCACGCCTTGTTAGCTTTCAAGCCCCTTCTCTCCCCAGGGGCTCTCCTAATCAAAACAGACAACACCACTGTGATGTGGTATATCAACAAGCAGGGAGGAGCTCACTCCTACCCTCTATGCAAGCTGGCCATGACCCTTTCACGCACAGCCTCTACCATGCAACTGCACCTGTTAGCATAATTCTTGCCAGGCTCCCTCAACTCTCTGGCAGACCAATTAAGCAAAAATCTTCTGGACCCTCAAGTGGCAGCTCAACAGAAGAACCTTCGCCCTAATAACTCAGAAATGGGGCACCCCGAAGGTCTACCTCTTTGCCTCCCACACCAACCATCAACTCAGCAAGCTCTGCACCAGGGAGAATCACTGCGTGGTTTGGAAAGGGGATGCCCTGTCCTTTCCCCTGGGTCAGTCTATTGGTCTGTGCCTTTCCTCCACTGTCCTCCCCAGGGTACTGCTCAAAAGAAAGGAGGAAAAACCAAAGACAATTCTTATAGCTCCAGACTGGCCTAGCCAGCTCTGGTACCCCTTGCCAACCTGTCCTCACTACCACCATGGCATCTTCCTCAGATTCCAAACCTCCTGACCCAGAGGGAAGAGGAATTAATGCATCCCCATTTGCAGACACTCGAGTTGACAGCTTGGCTTTTTCCCTAACCCTGGATCAATCTTCCAACCTCAGTAAACAGGTTCTAGATGTTATCCGTGAGGCCAGACGCCCTAGCACATCTTATGCTGACAAATGGAAAAGGTTCTGCACTTGGATCCAGGCTAAGGAAGCCAATACGTCACAGCCCTCCCTCCCTCTCATCCTGGATTACTTAGCTGACCTACTACACAGTGGCCTCTCTTTCACCTCTATAAGAATTCATGCCTCTGCTATTTCTGCTCATTTTCCCACTGAGCAGCCCCTTTTCTCCCACCCTTTGAGGAAACATTTCCTAAGAGGGGCTAGCAACTTGAAGCCACCCAGGACGACACCAACCTCAGCTTGGAGCCTTAACTTTGTATTGGAAAAGCTCACCTTGCCCCCTTTCAAACCAACTTCTTCTGCAGAGCTAAAATTTCTCACCCGGAAGACAACATTCCTTCTGGCCATCACTTCAGTCAGAAGAGTCTCCAAGCTGCAAGTGCTCATGGCCGTGGAACCCTTTATCATCTTCCATGCTGACAGCGTATCCCATGCTGACAGTGTATCCCTCAGAACTAATCCATCCTTCATGCCCAAGGTGGTGTCCCAGTTTGGCTCTCAACCAATCCATTCATTTGCCCACCTTTTTTCCTAACCCCCAGAACAAGGGGGAAAGGATTCTGCACTCTCTAGATGTGCACAGACAGCTCAGATTCTATCTAGACAGTACTAAATCCTTCAGAAAGTCTGATCAATTGCTGGCTAGCTTTGCTACAGGAGCAGAAGGCAAAGTCATCTCCAAGCAAACCATTTCCAGATGGACAGCACACGGCATCCATTTCTGCTACAAACAACATGGAAAGCCTCCCCCAAGGGGGTCAGGAGTCATTCCACCTCTGCAGCTTTCCTCAGATGAGTCCCCACCAGGGACATCCTGGAGTCTGCCACCTGGGCATCTGTTCACGCTTTTACCAAGCATTATCACCTGCCTCTCTTCTCCAAGTCCAGGGCAGGGTTTTCCTCTGCAGTCTTGCAGGGCATCCTAGCCAGCCCCTAGTTTCTTTGACTTCCTCCACCCATTTCCTCCACTTTGGGAATCAACCCATATGTGATGACTGCAACAGTGAAACATGAAGGACATAGTACGGTTGTGTACACTTATCATAAATGTAGATGTTAGTGTATTCACTGTTGCAGTCCTGGTTACCTCCCTCCATCCCCCTTCTTCCCTTCCCTTACAAAGGGACATATTGGTATTTGCTTTCTACTGGTGGGGTTCTTCCACCAGAACCTGGTTCCTACTTGGGGGCTCTTTACAGGTTAGGGCAAGAAAAACTGATGTGCAATGGTGTCAGTTGCCTTATTTTATACTACTTGATGACCTGACGTCAGTCCTGAACAGGGTTGCCAGACATCCCTATTTGGGTGGGACTGTCCCGGGATCAGCAGCCTGATCCAAAGTCCCACACTGCCGGTTTAAATCCCGGGCAGCCTCTGCTTTGTGTTTTTTTTTTGTTTTTGTTTTTTTTTTTGTTTTCTTTTTGTTTTTTATTGGCTCGTATACCGGCATACGGGCCAATCAAAAATCACTAAACACGGAGCTTCTTTTGTTTAATGCGGAACATCGCAGTTCCGCGAAGTAGCTCCGTGTTTAGCGATTTTATGATTGGCCCATGTACCGGTGTACGGGACAATCAAAAAATAGTAAAACAGAGCTACTTCTGTTTAATGTGGAACTGCGATGTTTCGCATTAAACAGAAGTAGCTCAGTATTTATTTTTGATTGGCCCGGGCCAATCAAAAAAATAAAATAAACAGGAACTCTGATGTTCTGCATTAAAGACAGTGTGGAAGACCTTCTTCCTTGTGTGTTGTTTTTTTTTTTTTTTGTCTTCACTTGCTGTGAAAGACTTTTTGTCCCTACCTGGCCAGTCGGAAATCTGGCAACCCTGGTTCTGAAGCAACAGCAACCGACGCAGAAATACTAAGGCTGTTGTATTCAGACCCGCCGAGGGCTACCCTGGTGGGGATGAACCAAATGCGATAACTGCAACAGTGAATACACTCTAACATCTGCATTTATGTTAAGTGTACACAACTGTACTTTCCTCTCTAGTTTTTAACAGATTAAGGGTGTCTCTCCATACTAATCCTTCTTCTTTTATGCCCAAGGTGGTCAATGAGTTGCTTTAATCGGTCTATTCCATCTCCACAGTCTGCCAGTGAGAAGGTTCTTTACACCTTAGGTTTTCATTGACAGCTCTGGTATTATTTGGCTAAAACTAAGGTTATCCACAAATCTGAGCAGCTTTTTTTTCTTTCTTTTAATCCTATGTCTTTGAGTGTGGCTGTTCCTAAGCAAACCATCTTTTCCTGGATTTCTAAGGCCATTTGTTTTTGTTATTCTTTTCATGGTGAATGTCTTTCCTCATCTGTAAAGGCTCATTCTGCCAAGTCTATTGCCTCCTCTGGTGCTTCTTTCAAGGGGCTGGACATCAGTTCCATCCCTGAGGATGCTACTTGGTCTACAGTTCATACCTTCACTAAATATTACTAGTTGAATTTTTTTCTAGGACTATTCTGCATGGGTTTCTGGATGGCTTTTCAGTGCCATCCTCCTCCCAGATTTTCTCTTGAGCTTTTGTACTCTCCATTCAGTTATGAATACTGCAGCAGTAATATGGAAGGACATGGTAGAGTTGTGTAAAGTCTTATTGTAACAGTAGATGTTCTCTTCACATTTTGCAGCATTCGCTTATTCTCTCCCTCCTGCCCCATCTAGTCGGTTCTTTCTTGGTCTCCTGGCCGAGGAGCTCTTCTCCCTATTCTCCTGGATGTATATATTATTCCTTGTCCCTAGAGACATTCTGTATCTCCTGGGGCTTTATCTGTTCTGAGTGTGTGCATCCATCAGTCACTGTTATGCCCTACACCTTGTTCGGGGTGTGTACTTGTGGTGTACGGTACCTATAAGTGCTAAAGGCTTTGGTATACTGGCCAGACATTGGGCTATCCTTGGCAGGAGATCTGTTCTGTTAGTACTGCAACATTGAAGAGCAGGACATCTACTGTTGTGGTAAGATTTTTACAATTGTACTTTTCTCCTGTGGATATAGATTTAGTTTTTGGATATAGATTTAGTTTTTAATTCCTCTACTGCAAAAGTTATCAAAATTGTGATGAAACGGGTAAGTTGGTACAGGAAATCTCTTAAGATTTTTCAGCCCACATTTTCCAAAATTTCTAAGGAATTCTGTATCCTGTACAAAAAGTCTGAACAAAATGCTGGTAAGCAGACGTTTAAGAAGAAATTGGGGGGGGGTTCAAAAATAATTTGGTTATCTGCAAAACCAAGGCCAGTCCAATAAGTTAGAATGGTTATTTACGGGCTCTTGTGGGAACCATACATGCAGAATAATGTTTTGGAGATGGAATGAGGTTTAAAGGAAGGCAGGAATTGAGTGAGTTGTGTAATGTTGGCCTGACAAGTGACTGTACAGAAGATTGTAGGAGATGCATAATGTTTGTATCTGAAAATGTCAATATGTTTTTTTCATTTAAAAATGTATGAGTTCAATAAAGATTATTACAAAATAAGCATTCACAAAGTGTCTAGCTCCAGTTAAAGGTCATTGCAGGCTACAGAATATCTGCATTTTTCCATATTTAGACGACTTGCTTATTTTTGCAGAGTCTTGTCCCAGGTGTCAGGAAACTCTGACTTTGGTGAGAGCTCTTACACAACCTGGGGTTCCAAGAGAACATTCAAAGGTCTTTTTTGATGACTCCTCACAGGATTATTTTTCTGTGGTATCCGCTTGACACTCTATTCAAAGAGCTTTTTTTCCACAAGGGGAAAAAAAAAGATCTATGTCTAGATCTATTTCTAAGATTTTTCATTCAGACTTTGGGCACCGAGAGGGAATACCTTATGATTTGAGTCTCGTGGCATCTAAGATTCTCATGATACCCCATGGTAAGACTCCACATGAGGAAGATACAGCACCAGCATACGTTATATTTTCAAATCTCAGTATGTGTTTGCCAGTAGATAAATTTGTTGGAGATGGCAAATATTCCTATATCCAGGTCCCTGTTACAAAGCAGTCAGTCACCATCCAGTTCTGTCCTTCTCCCTCCCTGTTGCAAAGCAGTCAGTCACCACAGATGCATCGGGATTTGCTTAGGGAACATTTTCAAGAGGGATAAATGTGCAAGGGGTGTGGGACATCAAGGACACACAAGCACATAAATATAGAAGAAATACCTGCCCTGATCAAAGCATTCAACTGTGAATCATTTTTGGTCCTCGGGACCTCTTCAAGTTGTTACAGACAATACCACATTCATACGGTACATCAGCAAGCAAGGGGGAACCAAGTCATGCCCTTTTGCAGACTAGCTGTTTTAGCTTGGGGTATAGCTTCACAGCACAGTCTCACTCTCCAGGCATACTGTATTATGTCAGAGTAAAAATGTGTGGCAGACAAGCTCTGCAAAACAACGGCGGACCCTCAAGAATGGAAACTAGATCACAGGGTCTTTAAAAGATCTGATCCATCTGTCGGAGTTCAAGTAGACATAGTTGTTTCCTCTCTGAACAATCAGCTAGCAAGATTGCACTCCTGGACTCTGTACAAGAAGGCCTGGAAGTTGGATGCCTTTTCTTTTCATTGAACAGGAACGTTTCTGTATGCTTTTCCACCCTTTCCACTGATATCCAGGGTACTTGTAAAATTCAAAAGGAATCTCCCAAGGTCAGTGTGTGACTCCTTTCTTTTGAAAATGGCCTGGGGTAATTACCGCAATCTTTCAAACAGAGTGGATCTGCTCACACAAGACGGTAGGGATTTCACAGATCTCTACCCCAGTAATCTACAGCTGACTGCCTGGATGATATGGTCTTAATTGCCTTTAGGTACCTGTTTACTGAGGATGTGCAGCAATTGGTAATGCAGGCAATAAAGCCTGCTACTAGAAAATCCTGTGTTAGGAAATGGAAAAGGTTTTGTAGTTGATGCCAACACATAACCAGCACCTCTTCAAGACTAGCTGTTCTCTGGTTTTACAGTATTTGTGAATTACTATCCTGTGTCCTTTCTTAGTCTCATCAAGGTTAATTTATCTATTTCAGCATGTCTGCCTATGGATCCTCCTCTTTTAATTTATTCTTGTGTCAGTGTTTTTGAAAGGGGTTTTGCATAACAGCAAGAAAACTGGTGGCTCCTCCTTGGGATCTTAAGTTTCTGTCAGAGATGTTAACACTTGTGCGATGTGAACCAGCTAATCTTACTGACTTGGAGTTCTTAACATGAGAAGTAGTTTTATACTGATTTCCCTGACCTCTCTGAAAAGGGTATCTAAGTTGCAAACTCAAGTTTGAGTCAACCCTTTCTCATTTTCCACAAAACAGGGCTTTTTTTATGCCTAAAGTGGTGTAGGAGTTTACTTTAAGCCATCTCCCAGTTTTCTTTCCTGAACCTAAAAATGAGGGGAAAAACATACTCCATACCTTGAATGTCCACAGGCAACTCTGGTACTATCTTGACAGAAGTAAATCTTTCAGATCAGTTATTCATTTCTTATGAAAGCCAGACAAATGGACAGCCTGTGTCAAAACAGGCTATTTTCAGATGGTTGTTTAAGGCTATTAACTTTTGCTATACTCACCACAGCAAAGCTATTCTAGGCAGGGTCAAAGCCCACTCTAACCAGGGCCATGGCTTTATCTGTGGCTTTTTGGAAAGGATTGGATTCTAGAAGTATTCCCATCAGAAAAGTGGTCCTCTGTACATATGGTTACAAGGCATTCCATGCTTGCTTCCTTCTCTGTGTCCAGATCAGGCTTTGCTAAGACCATTCTGCAAGGGCTTTTGGACCCTTCACTTTCCACATCCCAAATGTAATTTACCCGTAGAGCTAAAACTTACCATAACAGTAAATGTTTGATCACTGCTGTAATAGCTACTCCCTTCCTTCATCCACCTTTTTTTCTTGGTGTGGTATTTATGCCAGGGTGTGGGCATTTTATTTTTGTTCGTATTATCCTTTCATGACTCAGCCTTCCTGTTTGTATTTGCATGAAAGCTGTGAAGAGTGTGGCACCCAAACCTGTATTTTTATTTAGTTCAAGCTGGCTGGCAGTTTGGCCATGTAGGTGTCCTGAAGCTTTGGAAGCTGGCCAGCTGTTTCATCCTTGTCAGGGTGTAAGCCATATAGCTAAGGCTACTTCAGCAGTGATCATTGAAAGGGCTGATGATGTTGTAAGTTGACATAACTGTACTTCATGATCTGCTAACACAATTGTACCCCTCTCCAAGAACGAGTGTAGGCACAGGTTTGAGAACATATAGTAGCCCAGTGTGCCGTACTGCAGTTCTTTATATGGACTGCAGAAATACACAACTGCTGCAGTTGTAATGGCCTCTACTTTAATATGTGTAAGTTTAGATATGTTAGGATTACAGAGTAGTCAAATCAAGTAAGAAAAAAAATCATAAGATTAATTTTAATTAAAGATTTAGGGACCATGGTAGACGGCCATTTAAACTTGGACCAGTGTGCTTGAATAGTGTTCAGAAAAGTGTATCCTATAGAGCATGTATAGCCACTTTAAGGAGATCTCTGTACTAACTTTTGTATCCTACTGATGCAACTCATTATTTAATAAAGTGCTACTTTTTTGTAGTCTTGCAACAAACCATGTTAAAACTTTAAATTGTACAGTGATTTCTTACTGGAAAATAATAGGCTTAGAAAATGCTTCAAGAAATGTCTTATGTTTTGTTGGTCATAGACTGTGTATAGGTGACCTCTGGTTTGTGTTGTTGTGTTGTCATGACTAATCTAGTTCTGTTAGAAAGTCTGTGCCTAGAGTGTCCATCAGGGAACCTAATACTAAAAATAAAACAATGTTGTTGCATCCTGCAAGGTAGAAATTTGATTGTGTAGTAGTTTCCCTCTGCATCATCTGAATTCACAAGGGCAAACCATCAACGGATGCTGAGTACTACAGAGCTATTAGTCTGTCTGGTCTCAGATGCAAAGCCATGGAATAAATTATCATGGGAATGATTAACAATGACATAGGAAACCATCAGACACTGGACCCAACCCAGTTTGATTTTCAGTGGCAGGTCATGCCTGGTGGAATTATTTGAGGCAGTCATTGCAGTGGATGAGAGCAAAACCATACATACTGCCTACTTTGACCTAGCTAAGGCATTTGATATAATACCCCATTTGGTTATTGTAAACCGAATCAAGGAAGTAGGCATAAACTCCTGTGTAACTCTGTCGATAGCCATCTGTTTCACAGATGGAACCCAGGAAGTCAGGATTGGAGAGACCATTTTCACAAAAAAATATATCTTTTGGCTGCTAATAACTTTAAGTGTGAGTTAAAGCTTTTCGTCTCTCTGCAGTAAGATGTAGGAGGTTAAAGTATGATGGAAGAAATGTTTGGATGGGGAGTGAGAGTTATGGATGTCACTGGGTGTTTCATGAGGGGAAGATGCAACTTATTTTACATGTTATAATGGTGAATGGGAAACTGAACAGTGGGGTACTGGGATAAATCTAAACATGTGTTTTTTGGTGGGGTGGGATGAGAAGTGCTCGGTACAAGACTGTAATAAAAGATGATATGGTCAGTGTGGGTAAAGGGGACATGCTACAAAACGTTGTCCTAAATGTTGAAAAATGCAATGACTTTAAATGTTTTGGTGTGTGTGTCTTGTACTAGTAAAGGAAAGGTTAGAATAAAACAATACTTCAGAAGAAAGATCATCTGATGCAAATAAAGATATTGGTGGAGAAAGTATTATGGGGAAATGTCTGAAAAAGAAAATATAATATGGGAAAAGATGATGGGAATGAGTTGGGAAATTGTTTTACAAAGAGCATTATGGTGTAAGTTAAATGTATAATGCAGCATGAGGAAGTGAAGGGGAAGAGTTTTTGAGGCAGGAGAACAAGAAGAAAGTGATAAATCAACTGGAAGGAGGGAATGGAGAGGGAAAATTAAAAATAAACTGGAAAGAAAGTTGCAAAAAATAGGAAAGGATAACTAAATATGGAGGTCAAATCTTAGATATGAGATGTGTGAAGGAATTAAAAAGGATGGTATTGGAGACTGTATTGGGTAAAAAGAATATATTGTCAGGGAGTGATGCATGTTTTTTTAGTGAAGAGAGAATGTGATGGTAACAGTTAGTGGAGAGGGTCTGGAAGTTGGAGCAGATGGTTCAGGCAGTGAGCTGTAGTTCTTGCGGTGGAGGGTCTGCCCTCATTTTTCCACTGTGATCTTGAGCAAGTCACTTAACCAGACATGGTTACTGAGTCGCCCCTGAAAAGGGGTAGTGTCTGGTGGGCCTACCTGGTTAACAAATGGGTAGCAGTAGCATCAATAGTAGTAGCAGAAATACCTAGAAGGGTAGTGGTATGTGATTTAAAGAAAAGGGGGAAAATATATGAATAACTGTAGCTTATGCATAAAACAATATGACTTAAGAAAAAATGTGTGAAGAATCTAAAAACACTGTCATGTATGTACCAGTTGTTATGGTGGGAGTTTTAAACAGTAATTTGGGAAAGGCAGCAGGAAAAATGAAACAATATTAAAGAAATTATAAGACTTTGAGGGTTGAAACTAGAAAAGACTGTGTGAACATTTAAAAGGGGACTTTTAGAACTGAGAGTATGATGTAATATATTCAAAAGATACAAGAGAAATAGTTGCGGTAGAAATGGCTGAGTTTTCAGATCATAAAGTAATATTGACTAGAATAGGAATGAATATTGACTAGAATAGGAATGATGGAGTAATAAAGAAGGGAAAACAAAAAGATTTACAGGAGAGATTGCCAAAACAGACGAGATGAAAAAATGAATGTGAGATGTCATGGGAATAGCATATGCAAATGAGAGCACATTATGCAAACTGGATAGATTGATGGACTGCATGTAAAGAAACGTACTTGAAAATCTTTTGTTTGTAAAAAATAAAAAGTGAAGGGAAGGAAGAGAATACATAATTTATAAAAAGACATGAAGTAGTAGAGCAGTGGTGAAAGAATAGTAAAGAAGTCATAAATATAAAGAAAAGCTAAGGAATGTTTAGACAAAGATTTTTGTAAAGGAAAAGAGTAAGTTTTACCATTTTGGGAAAAGAGGTAAAAATAAGCAGCAGCAATACAATGAAGAAGGAAGTACAAGGAGAAGTAATGGGAATTGTGGAAAATTTATTGAATAAAATACACTACAAGGAAGTAGTACTGGAAGAAGTATGGATTGTAAAAAAAAAAAAAAGTTAAGAATTCTTTAGAAAAGGATATTACTGTGAGAGGAACAAGAAGACTTGGCACAGGCGTAGATGGACTAGTTTATGAATAGTATAAAGAGATTAATGGGAAGTGAGAAATAAAACTAAAATAGTTTAACTAAAAAGGCAAACTAAATTGTGGATCTAGATATATGTGTAAGCATATGTGTGTGTGTGTGTGTATATATATATATATATATATATATATATATATATGTGTGTGTTTTTGACAGTAGTACAGGAGGCATGAATGCTTTGGATGAAGTCTGAGAAGAGGTGGGTTTCAGAATCAAGGGGACAGAGATGAAAAATGCAATGCAAGTAATGGGTAGTGGCACGATGTGGCAAAGGCTCCTTTTTTAGTTTTTCCTTTCTTGTCTTATTTTCAGTACATCTTCAAGATTATCTGTAGTAAACTTACTGTATGAACAACAAATGTTACTACATGCTGTACTTTCAATTGTATGTCTAAACCATTGTGGTTATGTAAATATTTTATGCAATCATATGCTATTGTCTGCTATGTTTTTATAACTGAATGTGTAAATATCTTATGTATAGTATGTTAGCAATTGTCCCGGAACTTTTCTCCCCGGGCCTCTGCTGAAACCATCTTTGTTCAGTCGGACCTTCTTGGTAAACAAATGTAAAATAAAATAAATTGTTAAAACTGGGTTACAGTTAAGGCAAAAAGCAAAGTATTTGGCGAATCCCAAGAAAATAAGTGAATATGTTGTACTAGGAAGAAAATAAGTACATTAGGAGTGAAATTTGGAGAGTAAGAAAATATAATAAAATGGTGGAAAATAATACTGTAAGAAATAAAATGATTTCATGGTGTTTGGGATCAAGATTGAATCTGGTAAGAGGGGTTATGCACATTAAAAAGGAAGAGATTTGAATGTCAAAAATATTATAGTGTACTTAATATCTGTGCGACTTCTGCGGTGGTGCAGCGGTAGCGTTGTTGCTTCACAGCACGAGGTTCTTCTGTTCGATTCTTGGTTGGAGTGTGGGGAGTGCCTTCTGTGTGGAGTCTGCATGTCCTCCCTGCGGTTGGGTGGGCGTTGGAAAGACATGCGTAAATGGGTGTGCCTTCATTGAAGGTTGAACGTCTAGCTGGCACCTTGGCTTTTGTGAAAATACTGCCAATCATTAGAAGACCGGAGTTCTGCTGTGGCAACCCGTAACTGGGAAAAGCCGAAAGACAACAACTTAGTATCTGTGCATTTTTGGGTAGTAAATAAGGTGAAAGAGAGAGAGTTCCAAATTATTGGGAAAATGTTATATATAGAGAGTGGAGAAATGTTTGAAATGCAAAGGAGAGAAAATAAGTGGCTACAAAAGATGGAAGCAGAAGATTACGAAAGTCAAGTTATGAAAAGTGAAACATTTGAGAAATGAAAACAAAAAACTTTATGGTATAACAATATTATGGGGAAATATGATGTATCATTGAAATTATTTAAAAGATGTACAACGTTCTATAGAGAATAGAAAGGAAAGGTTTGAGAATTTTATGAAACGGAATTTTCTTGAATAATTTACTATTTAGTAAATATGGAGTGTTACAGTATGGGAAGAAATGGGAAGATAGTGATGAAGAAACAAATTTTGTTAGAATGTGAAAAATGAAACAATTTAGAGAAGTTTTGAATAGGGATATGAATAAGAAGGATTTGAAATGTAGTGATGGATGTGATATTGTATGCAAAATATGAGGAAAATGTCAAATTGCTACAGATATTCTGTCCCATTTTTCAGTCTGGAGTTTATAGAAAAGATGTGAAGGACTGCTGTAATAAAACTAGAGGTGATTATTATGTGCTAGATGAAATAAAATTATGGTTGTAGAAGAAAAGATGGAGATATTTTTAGAAAATGTATTCAGTTGGCCTGAAAATGTTTTTTTTTATTAATGAAAATTTGATTTTTTTTTGTTTTGAAAAAAAAGGAAAGAAATGGCAAGATATTTGTTATGAATGTGCAGATAAAATCTATCTATATATAAAATCTAGATGTATAATCTACATATATGTAATCTACAAAAAAATA
>NC_056747.1:1058382420-1058449448 GCF_019279795.1 Protopterus annectens | reverse complement strand
AAGAAATCAGGAAGGTAGTATCTACATTTGTTTCTCTGATGTGCTCTATCTTGTGACTTCTTTTTGCAGGCTCCCTGTATTGTTCACCTACATCTCCATTACTAAGGCAGCAGTGATGCACAGTGTGGCTTGGTCTCTTGATCATGTCTGTCCTCTGTCTTAATAGGCCTAGGAATGTTATCCAGAGTAAAATTCTGCATATGTTTGTGTGATTGTGTGTGAAAACAAAAGATCTGATGTTAATCTTTGTTCATTCCTTACTTATGGGTTATCGGTTCCGTCCTCTGAACCAAGCCGGCCAAATATCAAGCTCACGTCATCCCAAAACTCTCAAGCCAAGGTCCTACCCAGACTGCTCTGCTTCCTGTCGCCTCAGATCTCGTTTGCCGCATTGCTGTACAGCCGTGTCAAGTCACTCTCTTCAGCCAAGTGTCTATTTTTTTGAAAGTTTTATGCATCGTTTCTACTTTAATGTTTTTCAAACAGTTTCTGCTAATATTCTTGTACTCTATCGTATACTTAAGACTCTCTCTTTAGTCTATTTCTCTATCTTTTTTCTTACCTTTGATGTAATTCTTCATTACCATCTTTGGCAATCCTTTTCTCTTACTCTTTTGGGTAGCCTTTCCTTTTCTTTTTGGTATTGTTCTTTTTCTCCACATCATTATGTTGGAAAAGAAAAGTAGCGTTTGTTTTAAGAACCAGTGTAAGGATTGCGGCCGTAAGTTACCGCTTTCCAGTGGCCATGACTTGTGTCTGTTGTCTGAATGTCTCCCACCTTACTGTAGATCCCCCATGTGGGATTTGTAAAAAATTTTTGACCAGGACTCTTAACGAGATAGCGAACAAATTTATCCTGAAAGGTCTTCTCAAATCTCCTTTCTTTGAGGCTATTTTTGGGTTGGAGGGCTCACCTCCTCCTGCTAACGCCCATAACAGTTGTTCTTCCTCTTCTTCATCGAGGTCACTCCCTTCTTCTCCCTCTGGAAATTGTAGGGAGTTGACTCATAAGAAGGTGAAATTGATTACTACTTCGGCGCTGCCACCTGTGACCCTGTCGGCACCAGGCTTGGCAGCACCTCAACTGATTCTGGCACAAGCCATGTCTTCCTTATTGATACCAGCACCAGAGTTCCTGGTGCAGACAATTATGGCTCCGACAGTTCCATCGCAGCCCTTACCGGCACTGTCCATGCAG
Organism: Protopterus annectens; assembly: GCF_019279795.1. Lineage (NCBI taxonomy): Eukaryota > Metazoa > Chordata > Ceratodontiformes > Protopteridae > Protopterus > Protopterus annectens. The sequence goes on along the minus strand of NC_056747.1, from coordinate 1,058,448,250 downwards.
TTACAGTCCCCATCGGCACCGTTGGTACAATCCCCTTCGGCTCCGAGTATGATGTCACTGTCCACCATGGTGCAGACACTTTCAGCACAGACATGTTTTCATTGCAGTCCTTTTTGACACTATCCTTGTTACCAGTGCAGACACTTTCCTCGACGGCACCATACCTATCAGGACAGACGCCTTCAACTTCTGTGGCACTGACGTCAGCGCAGACTTCTTCCACACCATTTTCTTCCATGCAGATGTCCTCATTCCAGGCTCTGCACTTCTTGAATTAGCAAGGACCAACTACCCTCCTTCCTTGGATCCATTCGTTGGTAGCCAATATAGTCCTTTTCTAGAAAGGCCAGAATCACCATCAGATCTCTCTATGAGGTTGAACAGGAGCCTATCTGAGCAAGATGTGATGCGGATTGTTGACCAGTTGCTTGTGGCCAGAGGTGCCTCACCCGTCGAAGTCCACATTCCCTCCCTCAGGTGAATGTACATCTCCTCAAACTCCAACGTACACTCCTCTTTCAACTTCCACCCAAGTATCGAAGCCAATTACTCCAACAGCAGCTTCCCTTCCTCCAACTCCAGTAGTGGATCTCACTTTAGAACCTGAGTCGTCCTTGTGGCCCTTGGTGCACTGGGCATCGGGCTCTTCTCAGGCCAGTGGCTGTGCCATGGGGGTGGGCATTCTTGGTTCCACCCTGATTTTTTTCTATGGCACCCTCCAGGAATCCTCCCCTTCCTCTCTCATGGTTCACAGTCCTCTTGAGACTCCTGATCTGGGGGTTGGCTTGTCGGGGCAGGGTGTGACCCCGGTTCCAAGGTTGTCGTGCTCTGTTCCAGGCTCCCATCTTTCCTTGGGCAGGTTGGCCTTCCAGGCCATGGAGAGGGTGCTTGCCTCCCCTGGCAAACCCCACATGTTGGAGTCCCCCTGTGTCGCAACTCTTCCAAGCCACAACTGCCGAACACTGGTCACAGGGGCCTCAGGAGACCCCCTCGTTGCTGTCTTCCCCTGAACCTCCCACTGAAGAAGTACCCTGCAAAGCGTTGTGCAAGAGGAAGCACATGGACTCAACTGAGGAGTTGTTGACTGAAGATACAGATTTTGATGACGAGAAAGTATCCCCACAGTCACCTGATGAGATGTCTTTTGGTGACATCCTCGAGATCCTTAGAGAGAGAGAGAGAGGTGACTAAGTCCACTAATCCTTCCTCTGAGGAATCCATATTCCTGCAGGCCTTTTGTGTCCAGCCCTCTACTTCCTGGGTTACCCCGCTGGCCAATGAGTTTGTCCAGCACGCATGGAAGGCCCCTGACACCCTGGAAGTGCTACCATGGAGGCCGGATAAAATACTATCGCCCCCAGCTGAGCACCCACATTGGTCATGAGGTCTTCCAGTAGGTCATGGTGGTGGCGGTGGCTGCAACTAAAAAGGATTTGGCAGAAGAGAGCCAAACTGTCCAAATGGCAAGGCGATAGACTAGGGAAGTGTGTGTGTGTGCTTCATTGACCTTTGCTATAAGGTCTTTGAACTATTTGGCACACTTTACCAGGCTTCAGAGGGATCTTATCAACCAGCTGTCTGAAACCTTGGCAGGAGCTGTTTCTGACTAGGTCCATGACAGTGTGGTTTCTCAGACACCCTAGAGTCCATTTCCAATTCTTCCATGTGTCTTATTTCTCACGCAATGGAGCGGCAGGCACGGTTCTAGTCACCAGACGACCTGCCTGGATGCGCCTTTGCGGACTTCTTTAAGGCTTCCTTCATGAACGCCCCCATCAAGGCCGCTTCTTTGTTTGGCCCTAAACTAAAAGATACACTGGCAGGGTGTGAACAAGATGGCAAGACCCTATCTGCTGTTGGTGTCAGACACTTCACTCCAACAGATTCTTCTCCAGAAATCCGAGAAGTGGGAAGATGTGCCACAGGAAATCATAGGGCTCTTTCTGTGACCCACATGCTGAGTTCTCCCCTAGAGGCAGAGGGGGAAACTCCAATGAAAGATGCCCTTTTCAGGGAAGAGGAGGTCCATGAAACCGGGGTTCGAGAGATTCGTTCTCTGACCCAACCCTATCAGCGCTACTGAAGAGTTGCCCCAACTGCTCACCTCTGGAAGCGGTCAGGTGTCGTTTTTCATTGTACACTGCTGCCTGGTGTAATATAACCACCGACTCTTGGGTACAACAGATAATATCCAGAGGCTATCGCATCCTCTTCCTTCTTTGTCCAGTCTCATGCCCAGTATTACCTGACAGTCCACCCAGTCAAAGGGAGGCAGCAGCACACAAAATCCAAAAGCTGCTACAAAAGCGTCATCCAGACGGTCCAGCTGCTACAAAAGCGTCATCCATACGGTCCCCCCAGACCAGATAGGATCCGGTTTTTACTCGAGGTTCTTTTTAGTGCCAAAGAAGACAGTGGACTGAAGACCAATTCTGGATCTCAGCACACTGAACTAATTTGCAAAAACAGAGAAATTCTGGATGGTCACGGTTCAGTCTGTCCTTCCTCTCCTGGAAGAAGAAGATTGGATGTGCTTTGTAGATCTTCAAGATACTTATTACCACATAAAAATGGACAAATGCTCCAGAAGATACCTCTGCTTTTGCATAGGAGCCAATCACTGCCTATTTCGAGCTCTGCCCTTCGGTCTCTACAGCACTCAGAGTGTTCACCAAATGCATGGCAGTGGTTATTGCTCACTTGTGACTTCAAGGATTCCAGGAGTTTCCATATCTAGATGACTGGCTCCTTACTGCCCCCACCAAGCGTCTACTGGAAGAATCCCTGCACTACACTCTTTTCACAGCACAAAGCTTGGGAATCACTATAAACTGGGAGAAGTCCAACACGACCCCAGCTCAGTCTTTGGAATTCATAGGGGTACTGTTGGACATGTGAAATTGCACAGCATCTCTTCTGGACCACAGGCTTCAAAGAATAAGGCAACAGGTTCAACTGCTGCTCTGTCATCACAAGTATCCCACTCAATCTATACTCCATCTCTTGGTCAGTGGCAGCCTCGATCACCATTGTTCCTCTAGCCAGATTCCACATGAGGCTCCTTCAGTGGTTACTTCTCACTCAGTGGTAACCTCTACAACATCCTTTGTCTTTCCAGATAAGTGTAACTCAGAGATGCAAGCAAGATTTACTCTGGTGGATGTCTCAAAATCCCCAACAATGGTCTCGCCCCTTCAGCCCCCGTCAACCAAAAGCCACGGTGACCACGGACACCTCCCTGATGGGGTGGGGTGGGGGGGCTATGTCAGGGAAACTCAGTCCAAGGCACCTGGTCGGAGCCAGAGGCCCTTTGCATATCAATGTCCTGGAACCGAGGGCGGTGCTACTTGCATTGCAAGCATTTCACTCCATCCTTCCATCAGGGACTATTGCGATTCAGTCAGATAACATGCAGTGGTCTGGTACATTAGCAAGCAAGGGGGCACCAGATCTTACCTGTTATGCTGAGAGACCTTGAGAATATGGCAATGGGCGATGGCTTCCGACCACTTTCTAATTGCAACGCACATTCCAGGGAGCTCCAATGTGATAGCAGGCAAATTGAGCAGGTGCATTCTACAACCTCACGAGTGGTCCCTCAGTCCTATGATAGCAGCAAGAATCTTCAACCGCTGGGGCCAGCCTTGCTGCGACCTATTAGCCTGTCCAACCAACTACAAGTGCAGCAACTACTTTGGCCTGATCCCCCCTCAGGGACAGTCACCAAGAGACGTTCTAGTCTACTTTATGCTTATCCTCCTTTTCCCCTAATCTCTCAAATTCTGAAGAAAGCACGACAGTTGAAGAGCAAAGTGATCCTCATTGCTCCATATTGGCCTCAGCAAGTCTGGTTCCCCTTTCTCTGAACTCACCTCCTAGATGAACCGTGGATCCTCAATCCATCCCCAATGTTGATATCCCATCCGCAGGGTTTGACTCACCCAAATCTAACAACCCTGAAGATGACAGCTTGGTTCCTCCACTTCCAATGAGTGCCAGACAGGAAAACCTCTCGTCCCCTGTGCGCAATATTCTTATTGCATATCATAAATCTTCCACCAGACTAGTGTGTATCAATATGGGCAGCGAATAAACAATTGGACCCCTTATCAGCCCCAGTTGAGGTGGTTTTGGATTACTTATCACATCTTTTCCACTCTGGGGTGTCTGCCTCTACTATTCGTGTGCATTTAGCTGCCATCTCAAATTTCCACATTGGTTTTCAGGATTCTTTGCTTATGTCACATAGACTCTGTGAAACTTTCTTGAAGGGGGTTATCCACTTAAAACCTCCCTTTAGGGAACCGGCATAACCTTGGGATTTGGCATTGGTTCTGCAAGCTCTAACGGGTTCCCCCTTTGAAGCTGCATTTTAATGTGATGTAAAATATCTCTCTCAGTAAATTTTGTTTCTGATTGCAATCACATCGGCCAGACCCTTGTCAGAACTTAAAGCCTTATGCATCTAACCTCCTTATCTTATCTTCCATAAAGATAGGGTATCACTGAGAACCAATTTTTTCTTTTTACCAAAAGTGGTGTCAGAGCGGTCTGTCAACCAATCTCTTGATCTCCCAGTGTTCTTTCCTAACCACTCTAACAAGGTAGAGTATTGCCTGCACTCCTTGGGTGTTCATAGGCAAATAAGATTTTATCTGGATAGAACAAAATCTACCTGCAAATCAGACCAACTGTTTCTGGCCTTTTCTGGACCTAGTCGAGGTCATCCTGTTTCAAAAGTTACATTGGCTTCATGGTTGAGAAATTGTATTACCTTTATCTACAACAAAAACCATGTCATTTTACCTCACAGAGTGAAAGCACATTCTACAAGGTCTATGGCAATTTCAGCAGCTTTCAATGCTAAGGCTTCCCTCAGTGATATTTGCTCAGCTGCAGCTTGGGCCAAACCCCCATACCTTTATTCTTCATTACAAATTGGACTTGGCCTCCAGAGGTAGAGCTCTTTTGGCTCCATGATGCTCAGGAATGTCCTTCACTGAGGGCCACCCAGGAATACAAGTAGATGGGGAATCTGTCACATCAGTAAGGAATGAACTGAGATTAACAACATCAGATAAAGAAGTTATGTCTTAACATAACATTCCATCTGTGTTGTTGATCTTCGTTCATTCATTACTTCCCACCCTCCGTCCCCCTTCGGAGGTTCCTGGTTGATGTCAGACGCCTTTATTGTAGGTCAGTTATGACCAGAGGTAGCCTTTACTTTTATCTGTCAACTTGCAAACTCGATCTGAGGTAACGGGGAGCAGAGCATTCTGGGTAGGACCTTGGCTCAAGACTTTTTGGCTGACACGAGTTTGATATTTGGCTGGCTCGGTTCCGAGGATGGAACCGATAACCCATCAGTAATGAATGAACGAAGATCTACAACACAGATGGAACGTTATGGTAAGACATAACGTCTTTTTATTTGGCAAGTCCACAAAATAGTCAAAAACACTAAGTATAAAAACAAGAATACTAAAAGCAAAATCAATATAAACAGATATGAAATACGGAATGATTGTTTTTTGATATATATACACTTCCTTTTTCAAGTTACGAAACTGAGCATGTGTTGTATAACAAAAGCAAAGGTAGATAAGTGTACAGGTGTTGCACTTTACTATAATCTGCCATATTACTGTGTTTAGTTTAAGCTTTGAGAGGGGTTCCCTTTCTTGTATCCAGGTGCTCAGATTTACTTTTCTCAGAAAAATTAAGTATTTTCATGAGATGAAATTTGGGAGTTAGACCTGTGATTTTTACAGATGATTTCTGCTCAGTGTCATGGGTTTATTATAATTTTTTAGTGCATCTGTGTACAAGGAAAATTAAAACAAATTTTATGTACAGAACACTCGAAAGTAAGTGGTCATACTCAAATAGTAAATAAGAGAAGAAATGCAAGTTGTGGAAAGTGTGTTCTCTGGTCTAAAATGCCAATTTCCATGAAAGTCTGTTTTTCCAATACTCAGTCCAAATTCAGGATTTGCTGTTAATTTTTGTGGAGGAATGCAAAATCAGTGGCTCTGCTTCTCTGTCATATGTTATGCAATTCCCTCATATAATTTATTTATTTTATTTATTTTATTTTATTTTATTTGAAGTTTGTTTACCAGGATAATCCATTGGACCGAATGAGCCCATTTTCAATGGAGTCCTGGGGAGAAAAGCTCCAAAGATACAATGTCAAAAACAAAGTGTCAAAAATACAAATAAGAATAAAGTCAATTATAATACGTGGAAAGTAACATCTAACTTAAAGTAAAATATAATAGGTAGAACATAACATCTACTGTTTTATAAGTATCACAGTAGTACATATAAGCACACGATAGTATTAAGAAAACAGGAAATGCAACAGAACTGCAATACAAGAATAACAAATAATATTTGATTTTAAGTTGTCAATCTCACCTTCATTCTTGCTGGATGAGATCGGCTCCGACTCGGCACTTGCTAAGCTCGAGAGCTAATTTTACCAGCTCGAGGCAACCCTATATCCCATGATGCAAGGCAGAGACTACCCAGATCTCGTTTGCCGCTTCGCTAATGAGGTGCCTTTTTTTGCCAGCTCCAGGTAAGTTTCTGAATAATAAGACTTTAGTCTCGCCCCTTTAATTTTCATAACTATAGTTGTTTTTTGTTGACCTTAACGCTTACTTTAACCCTATTCCCGTTAGTGTTCCCTTTTTTTCGGGTTATTTATCCCCTTTCCCTAGGTTAGGCCTTAGGCCTTCCCCTTCCTAAATTTTTTCCTGTCAGGGATTGTTTGTGTCTGACTGTGTTGTTATCCCTGTTTAGTTTAGATTTTTGGATTGGGAGTTTTTTGTGTGCGTGTGTTGGTGTTTTGTTTTAGACAACTTGTGTTTCCTCAACACAGCTATGTCGAAGGACACAAAGGTCTCAGGCTTCAAGAAGTGTGACTCGTGCTGTCAGAAGATGTCTCTGACAGACGGTCACACTTCTTGTGTTTACTGCCTGGGACTTCTGCACCTGCAGGACTCTTGTGCTATCTGTCATGCCTTCAGCCCAAGAGCCCTGCAGGAGCGCAGAAATAAATTGATATTGAGGGGCTTATTAAAGCCTGAGAGCTCCCCGACTAAGTCGGCGCCGGGGAAGCCCTCGAAACCTATCAAGCCTTCGGCTGAAAGTTCCAAGCCGTCGGCTACTGGTTTATCTTCTCCAGTGTCGAGATCGGCTCCAGCCAGAGCCGATCCTTCCATTATAGCAGTCACAGTATCGGCTCCATCCAGCGTTTCCTCGGCTCCTTTGGCTCCATCGATCTCTAAAAAGAGATCTTGATCCCCCTCATTAGAGTCTATATGTTCGGCTCCAAGATCACCCTTGCTCTCGGAGCGGAGCCATCGGAGCCGTTCTCGGTCATCCAGGCTGTCTGATCACGACCTCGAGAGAGTTGTGAGTAGACTATTAAAGTCTCAGGCATTGGCCCAAATGCTCCATAGCCCATCTCAACAGACTGTAGCTATTTCACATCCACCAAACATTCCTCCTTCGACTCTCTTACAGAGCTCTGAGCCGGAGCTCCTCGGAACTGACTGCTAGTAGCTGAGCCGATACCACCCCTTTCGGCTCTGTCGTCCTCTGCTCTGATTTCCTCCTTGAGGCCTTCATTGGAGGGATCCGGGCGTCTGGTCTCTCTCGTCTGCTCCGAGGCGGCGAGTGGCATCGGACCCTTGTCCGACCCCGTTCTCCCTCTCGGGGCTTCAGCGTTGGTGAGCTCAGCCCCGACATCTGCCTCGGAGCCTTCCCTCTCGGTGAGGCCTGGAGTTCCTATCTCTTCGGAGCGGGAACCTTCTGGTCTCTCTGATGGGGGAGCCTTCGAGGTGATGAGGCGTGTACTAGCCCCTGGGCTTAGTCAACGGACAGTTCCATCAGCTCCTCCCACTACAGTGCCTGCTGACGTCTCTTTCCACTCTCTTGCTCCCGGACCCAGAGATCCAATGCCTCAGGTTTCCCCATTGGGAATATCTTCCTCTTCCGAGGCTTCTCCTGATCCGTCAGGTGAACCTCCGCATAAGAGGGACATGTAAGAGGAAACATCTAGACTCCCCCGAGTCTATTACATCTGATACTGACCTGGATGAGTCGGAGGGATCCCCAAGGTCCTCCTCTGAGGATGTCTGTTTCTCAGACATCCTTGAACTCCTTAAGCAGAGGGGGAACTGGCCCTCCCTTAATCCTTCCAAGGACGAGTCAGTATACCTGGAGGCATTCGGATCTCGACCCTCCACCTCCTGGGTGTCTCCGCCTTTTGACCCTCTTATGGATGTAGTGGCTCTGAAGGCATGGATGGCTCCGGATTCGGTGGAACCTATTCCTAGGAGGCCTTCTAAATTCATTACGGCCCCACCAGATAGACAATATTTGACAAAGGGTGTCCCAGTTGATGCCATGGTGGTGGCTGCTGCCACCAAGAAGGAATTAGCTGATCCCTCAGTACCTGTCCATCCTCCTAACAAGGATTCTAGGACTATGGACAGGTTCGGCAAGTGGATTTTTTCTTCAGCGACTTTTCAAGATTCATCCAATCAATACATATATTTCTTGCCTAAAATACACAAGGATCCCACACACCCCCCAGGGAGACCAATTGTATCAGGCAGGGGATACTTTACTGAACCCCTCTCCCTTTTTTTGACTGAGAAATTGAAACCCCTACTATCACTTATTCGCTCACGCTTACAGGATACAACCAACTTCCTCCAAATCATTTCTGACACCCAACTGGAACCTGAATGGCGCATGTGCACTCTAGATGTTAGCGCCTTATACACCAACATACCCCATTCTGGTGGATTAGAATCCTTATCCTATTGGTTACAAATTTCAGGCTTATATACATGTGAATTTAATGAATTTCTACTGGATATGGCTTCATATGTCCTAACAAATAATGTCTTCTTCTACCAAGATGTCTGCTACTGGCAAACCAAGGGTACTGCCATGGGCTCCTCATTTGCGCCTATTTATGCTGATCTTTTCATGGCCTATTTGGAGAAGGATCTTGTATACAATAGTAACAACAATATATACACTGAACATCTTGGCGACGTTATCTTGATTGCTGGGCAGTATGGAAGGGTGATCTGGAGGGTCTTTTTGAATTTAAATACCTCAACAACAACCAATGGGATATATGATTTCAATAACATTACGTTTTTAGATTTAGCTATCCACAGATTACCTGACCATACCTTAGGCACCCAAATATTCAGGAAACATCCTGAATATAACACCATATTACATGCCAACAGTTTTCACCCCCCACATATATGCAAAAACATTCCTAAATCACAATTCATCAGACTAAAACGCATTTGCTCTGATAACACATCTTATACTGAACAAAGCAAAGACCTTGTGAACAGATTTAAGAATAGGGATTACAAAATGGGCCATGTCTTCAATGCTATACATCAAGTGGGTCATATGGACAGGGAAGACTTATTAACCTACAGGACAAACCTTAGTTCTCCCAACCAACCCCTTAGATTTACTACCACATATGGTAGAAACTCAGATAACCTGATTCAGAGCATACAAAGACATTGGAACTTATTACTATATGATACTGACTTATCTCCCATTATTCCCAACAGATGTTCTTTTTCATTTAGGAAAGGCAGAAATCTGGGAAGTACATTCAGTCACTACAAACATGGACATATTATGGACAAGCCTGAACCTATTCAAACTACTCTTACAGGTTCTACACTTATGGGTTGTCATCCCTGTGGACATTGTTCAAATTGCAACAAAGTATCAAAAACCAAAGAATTCACCAGGAGGAACTCTTCTAATGTATACGAGATAAAATTCTTTGCCAATTGCAGCTCAGATTGGCTAATTTATTTAGCTACATGCTCATGCGGAGCTTTCTATATAGGCCAAACATCTAGGCCTCTCAGACTAAGAATCTCAGAACATATCAGCAATATTAAAAAAGGCAGAATCAACAATGCTTTATACAAACATCAGGTATCACACCCTTCAGCCTCTTTTATGTTTACCATTATTGACATTATCAGGGGCAAAAAATCCAACAAAACAGGTTGGCATGCATTACTAAATTCAAAGGAGAAAAAATGGATTGTTAAGTTGGGTGGTCTTTTCCCACCCGGTCTGAATGACAAGTTTTAGATATAACCAATGAAAATTGTTTGCAGTCCATATAAAGGAATGCTTGGAGTTGACTCATTTCACACTGAAGAAGGCTGTGTAGATAATACCAGCCGAAACCGGTTTGTGTATCTCTTTGCTGTCCTATGTATTTACAATAAATTACTTAATATTGGGTTTTGGTCTTGCTGGCTCTTCCTTTGTTTTTTGTATCATGTTTTTTTTCAGCGACTTTTGCCATGAGATCGCTGAACTACTTGTGCCACTTCACCCGCCTTCAAAGAGATGTTCTTAAAGAGTTGGGAGAAGTTTTACAGGATCCGTCAGCTGCTGGGTCTCAGGATAAGATTAGCTCACAGCTAGGAATCCTTAACTCCATTGTTAACTCCTCTATGCGGCTCATTTCCTATGCAGCCGATGGAGCGAGTAGGGCCGCAGGCACAGGAGTGGCTTTAAGGCGTCAGTCCTGGATGCGGCTTTTCTTTATCCAGGTTTGAACGACCATTGCAACATTAGTTGCTTATTAAAATTAAGGAATCTGAATAGGAAATAACAAATATAAATACAGTTACTTTCCAGATTCATTTTTTAATATAGTATAATTTGTATTGAAGTTTTAATTTGTATGTAGATGAATATCATACATACATTTATATTTATTCATATATTTATTTCCATGTATTTTCCTAGTTTTCACTTGTATTTTCATTTAACTTTAAAATATTGTATTAATTTATGAGATTATTTCAAGGTGTATATTATATATTTTATATTCTTATTTGAGAAGCACAATAAGACTTTTAACAAATAATTAATATATATACATATATATATATACTTCTACATTTCTATACACTTTTATACAACATCTTTATATACATGTGTATACACACATTTTTCATACAATATTAAATATATATAAATCATTCACTTATATATATTCCATAATAACAACTTTTTTGACATGTTACATATATTTAGTACAGGTTGTGTTCTGCTTTATTTTTCTGTTACTGTATACAGTTTTAAGACTTGCATGAAATGTTTATTTTTATTTTTATTTTTACTGACAATTTACTTTGCAAGCCTGTATTTTAGTATTTCATACCTTTCCTAACATTGGTTTTCATATCTTTAGGCTTGGATTAATTATTTGCGGGTTGAGTGATTTAACTAGGTGTTTTTAGAAATTTAACATATACATATATACATATTTTTAAATAGTGCATATCCATACACACACACTTTAATACATATTGTATGGCTGCTTCAAGTTATTTATTTATTACTCTTTTATACTGTTGCTTTAAATTGTTAATTGGCACTTAATGATAGTATTGCTAGTGACGTGAGTGTATATATCAATATTTAATTAAATCAAGTGTTGATTGTCTGAGGAAGTTGCTCAAACATTGAGCGACGAAAAGCGCTTTACGTTTACTTGAATAAATTGTGTGTGTTTAAGTCTTCTGTGATACGTTGGATCTTTCATCGTGAATTCAGTTTGTTCTAAGTACCCAGTTTGCCTGGATGCGGCTTTGCAATTTTGCAGACCCCTTCAAGGCGTCCTTCACAAACTCCCCTTTTGATGGTTCGACCTTGTTCGGACCTCAAGTGAAAGACACTTTGACTAGATGTGAACAAGATGGCAAGACTCTTTCTGCCGTAGGAGTCCGTTTCTCCACCCCTTCAAGACCTTACCCCAAAGGACAGAAGGGAGGGAAAATGTGGTTCCGCAAATCTCAAGGAGTCACGCCTGACGCACAAAGTCAGTTTACCCCCAGAGGCAGAGGGGGTAACAATAATAGATGCCGCCCTAGGGGCAGAGGGGGTCCGCAGAATCAGGGTAGCAGAGAGCCTCTTTCTGACAAACCCTTCCAGCATCCCTGAGATGTTGCCCGATTGTCCACCTTCGGAGGCAGTCGGGGGAAGATTATCGCTGTACCCAATAGCCTGGCTTTCCCTTTCTCAAGACAAATGGGTACAGTCGATTATATCTGAGGGTTACAAAATTCCCTTTATTCAAACGCCAATTCAGCAAAAGGGAACCCTTCCAGACGTTCAACCCGGTCTAAGGGAACTAGCAGTACCAGAAATATCAAAACTGCTAGCAAAAAGAGCCATCCAGCCAGTCCCAGCGGACCAAATAGGATCCAGAATCTACTCGAGGGTCTTTTTAGTCCCAAAAAAGACGGGACTGGAGACCAGTATTAGATCTGAGCAAACTAAACAAGTTTGTAAAGAAATCAAGATACCAGATGGTCACGCTTCAGTCCATTCTACCCTTTCTGGGCAAGGACAATTGGATGTGCTCGATAGATCTTCAGGATGCGTACTATCACATAAAAATTCACAGACGCTCCAGAAGATTTCTCCGCTTTCGCTGGGGACCAGTCACTTCCAATTCAGGGCCCTGCCCTTTGGACTCACTACAGCCCCCAGAGTGTTCACCAAATGTATGGCAGCGGTTACGGCTCACCTGAGACGTCAAGGATTCCAGGTGTTTCCATATCTAGACGACTGGCTCCTCACTGCCACCACCAGGCATCAACTTCTCCAAGCCACAAAATTCAGGCCAGATTTGCTCTGAAAGTATTGGGTCTTATGGCGGCCGCCATAACACCACTTCCCTTTGCCCACTTTTACATGCGTCTTCTACAATGGATGCTATTCGCCCAATGGTCTTTTCAACAACTTCCCATGCGTCACAAGATCACAATAACTCCAACTTGCAAAAGGCATCTGACCTGGTGGATGTCGTCCCCTCAAGTCCATCAGGGCAGACCCTTTGTTCCTCCTGCCCCGGCTGCCATGGTTACATTGGACGCCTCCCTGATCGGGTGGGGGGGGGCATTATCAGGGCAGAATGGTCCATGGCACTTGGCAACCTTTTGAATACCATCTGCTCATAAATGTCCTGGAGATGAGAGCGGTGCTTTTAACGTTGCAAGCCCTCAACGACTCTCTTCCCCTGGGAACTATTGCAGTCCAATCGGACAATATGTCCGTAGTGTGGTACATCAACAAACAGGGCTGGACCAAGTCCTATCCACTGTGTCGAGAGGCTCTCAGACTTTGGCAATGGGCAATCTCTTCTCAGCGGTTTCTGATAGCAATGCATATCCCCGGGAAATCCAACATCATAGCGGACAGATTGAGCAGAGCTATTCTCATGCCTCACGAGTGGTCTCTCAAACAATCAGTGACGGAAGAGATTTTTCAGAAGTGGGGCCTTCCTTGCTACGACCTTTTCGCTACACCTCAAAACAGCAAATGCCCAGACTTCTTCTCTCTCTTCCCCCTTCCAGGCCATCTCCCCAGAGACGCTGTAACCCAAGATGGCCCCGGGGACTTCTTTATGCCTTTTCCCCCCTTTCTGCTGATACCTCAACTAATTCAGAAAGCAACCGCCTTGAGAGCCAAGTTGATTCTCATTGCCCCTTATTGGCCTCGACAGATATGGTTTCCGTTCCTACATAGTTATCCCTTGGTTACAGCCATGGCATCTGGACCCGGTTCCAGATCTTCTGACCCACCAGTCGGGGCAGCTGCACCAATCCATACCTTCTCTCAACCTCACTGCTTGGTTGCTCCACTTCCATCCTTAGCCAGGCTTCCTATGATTTCTAATCCCGTCCGGGATATCATAGTAGCTTCCCTAAAATCTTCTACTAGAAAGATTTACACTAGTAAATGGCGACGTTTCTCCTTCTGGGCAAAAGCTAGGAACATAGACCCCTATACTGCTCCGATTCATTCGGTCTTGGACTTCCTAGCTGAGATTTTTCATTCGGGATCCTCTTCCTCCACAGTAAAAGTCCAGCCGGCAGCCATTTCGAATTTGCATATAGGCCTTTTGGACCACAACATTATGTCACATAAACTTTGCAAGGCATTCCTTCGAGGTATCTTTTTACTTAAACCTCCGATTAGAGACCCCCCCACTACAGTGGGATCTAAATTTAATTTTAACATCCTTGATTCTTCCCCCTTTCGAACCTGCGGCTGTCTGTTCTTTGAAATTTCTTTCTTGGAAGACACTTTTTCTAGTCGCCATTACTTCTGCCAGGAGAGTATCTGAGCTTCATGCTCTCTGCATTCGTCCTCCCTACTTAATCTTCCACAAAGACAGGGCTAATCCGTCTTTCTTACCCAAAGTGGCATCGCAGACGAACTTAAATCAATCCATTGATCTTCCAGTGTTTTTCCCGAATTATTCTGATAGAGCGGAACAAAAGATGTTCTTCATCTCACATTGCTGCAGTCCTTACACTTGGGTAGTCCGCTGTCCTCGGTCGGCCCGAATATCAAAGTATAAGGCTGACGTCGGTCAGGGCGCATTTGTCTGACGTCAGGACGTCAGGGTACAAATGCGCATGACCGACGTCATATCCTCAGTCTTTTTTGCCGCATGGTCCGATGCAGAAGCAGTATTGCGAGTGCCGGTTGGCGTTCTGAGATTTTTCGATTTAGAAGTTTCAGACCGAGTTCAAAGTTGGCTAAGTACCCCGTTGGGGAATATTTTAGTTTTTCTTGCCTCAGTCATTTACCGGATGTCAGAAAAAGTTAATAATTGCATTTCTTGTGGGAAACAGATACCGCATAGAGATTATCATACTTTGTGTATTCCTTGCTTAGGGCCTGAGCACGACGTTGTTGGCTGTCGCTCTTGTGCTAGATTTAATAAACGCACTATAAAGAGAAGGTTGGATTGTGCAAGGTTAGTCTTTGGGAAGCGGTGCAACTATAAAATGCCGTCGGATGCTCCGACGCCCGCTTCTTCGAAGAAGCGCAAGGACAAGGCAGTTAAGCCTAGGCTAGAAGAACCGTCTGTACCAGACGCCGGTTCTTTAGAGGTGTCGGTGGAGCCGGTGGCTCCACCGGAGGTTTCTTTGTGTTCCCAGGGTGAGACCTTATTATTACAAGATGTGGCCTCTCAGGAGACTAGTCAGGCTGAGGGGGCTTCTCATGTTACTATACTCCCCTCCCTTCCTAAGGTGGCTAGGCCCTCTCCTTCTGTTTCAAAGGCTTCCCCCAGGGGCAGGCCAGGTTTAGCTTCAGTTGGTGTTACCCCTAGCTCTTCAGGTACTGTGCCCAAGAAGCATATGCTTAAAATGGCAGAAGATTTGATTACTTTGATTAGGGGTTCTATGCCCCCTCCTGATAAGAGGCCTAGGGTGGAGCCTGAGCTGGGGGGTTTTGAGCAGGCTTCAGATGTTTCAGAGTCTTCGGCTGAAGACTTGCAGGAGTACTCTCCTTATTCTGATTCTGATGTGGATGATTCTACTCCTTCTGAGGATTTTTCTTTTTCAGAAACTCTTCATTCCATGAGGGAGCGTTTTAAGTGGGAAGGTCAGGACTTCTCTGATTCCAGGAAAAGGCTTAGGGAATTTCTGTTTTTACCCCAGCATAGGCCTTTGGCTATACCTCCTGTTTTGGATGTAGTGGAAGATGTTTTTACAGAAGCCTCTCTTAATCCTGATTCTTTGCCTCCTGCTCCTGTTAAGCCGAATAGGTATTACAGGGTGCCTGAAGCTCATAAGTATCTTTTTAAGAGTCCTAGGGCAGACCCAGAAACTGTTAGCCAGGGGCCTAAGGGTGTTAAGGCTTCTGTTGTTAAGAATCCGGTTCCTGCAGACAAAGAGGCTAGGGCCTTGGATAGATGGGGAAAGAAAGTCTATACTTCTTCCACTCTTGCTATGAGGGCTCTGAATTGCCAGTTTCACATGTTGAAATACCAAAATTATCTCCTTTCACAATTGAAGTCTAAGGTTGATGCTCTGGCAGTAGGTATTGATTGTAAGGAGTTGCAAGATTTAGTGCATGTTTCTGAACAGGTGGGTAAGCATTCTTTGCAATGTGGTTTTGATGCTGTACAGGCCTCGTCTAGGGTGGCTGCCACTGGGTCAGTTCTTCGCAGGCACGCCTGGCTGAGGGATCAGAATTTGTCTGAACATGTTAAAACAAGGATTTTAGATGCTCCTTTACAATCTGACGTGTTGTTTGGTCCTCCTGTTGAGACAGTTTTAAAGAAAATGGAAGACAAGGCTAAGTCTATGCAGACTGTTAAAGATTTTTTGCAGGTCCAGCCTCCAAAGTTTAGTAGAAATTGGCCTACTAAAGGGTGGACGTATCCTTCTTATGATTCACAGTCTAGGGGTAGATCTAGACGTGGTAAGGGCAGAGCCCAGGGCTCTTTCAGGCCTAGAACAGGGAGTTCTCCTGCACAGGCTTCGGGTGAGGGCAGGGGTCAGTCCTATCGTAAGCAGACCCAATGACCTACCTTTTCAGCTGCCAGACCCTGCTCGTCTGGCAGCACCTTTGGGAGGAAGGTTGGCACTTTTCAAAGAAAATTGGAGTTTAATTACCCAGGACAGATGGGTATTGGATATCATACACCACGGCTACAGGTTTTATTTCCATACCTTGCCTCCTTTCAAAGGCATGCCAGACGTTCCTCCTCAACAAAGAATAGAGGCTCACAAACAGGTTTCTCTGTTGCTCCGACTAGGGGCCATACAGCCGGTCCCTCTGCCAGAAGTGGGCCTAGGATTTTATTCTCGCCTGTTCCTAGTACCAAAGAAGGGGAACACGTGGAGACCAATTTTGGATTTATCTCTCCTCAACACTTATCTGGACATTCCCAAGTTCAAAATGTTGACGTTGCAGCAGCTTTTACCTCTGCTGGGCAAAGATCATTGGATGGTAACTTTGGATCTCAAGGAGGCTTACCTTCATGTTCCTATCAGACTAAGTTGCAGAAAGTATCTGCGTTTTCGAGCTGGGAATTCTCACTATCAGTTCTCTGCATTGCCCTTTGGCTTATCTACTGCCCAGAGTGTTCACGAAAGTTCTGGCTCCAGTGATAGCTTTCTTCAGACTAAAAGGAATACAGATCTATCCTTATTTGGACGACTGCCTAATTCTGGCTCAAGGAAGAGAAAAGCTCCTTCATCATTTGGAATATGTGATAGCAGTGCTAAGATGCCTAGGGTATTCTGTGAACGAAATAAAGTCCAGTCTAGTACCCTCTCAAGACATGTGCTTTCTGGGTGTGAGACTGAATACAGCATCCCAGATGGCCTTTTTAACCCCGGACAAACAAAGGAGTCTATCCCTTTACTTCCATCAACTATCTCATCAGTCCGGGCTGACTGCAAGGACAGTCCTTCAAGCCTTAGGGTTCATGGCATCTTGTATTCTGGTGCTTCCCAATGCCAAACTGCATATGAGGAAGCTACAATGGTATCTCAAAAATGTATGGACACAGCACTGCCAGGATCTGGACACTGTCATTCAAATAATACCTTGCATTCAAAAGGAATTTTTGTGGTGGGCTCAGGAATGTCACCTAAACAAGGGACTCTCTGTGACCCGGACAGAGGCGAGTCAGATTTTAACGACAGATGCCTCAGACAAAGCTTGGGGAGCTCATCTAAATGGAAAGTGGATACAAAACAAGTGGCCTGTCAGACTACAACATCTACATATCAACATGAAGGAGATGTTAGCAGTCCAGTTTGCATTAATTGCTTTCAAGGAATTACTTCTTCCAGGGCAGGTGTTGATTCTAACAGACAACACAACTGTCATGTGGTACATCAACAAGCAAGGGGAACGATTCTTATCCTCTATGCAGGCAAGCAATGATTTTGTGGGAGACTGCTCTCCGTTTACAGCTCAATCTTCAGGCAAGGTTTCTGCCAGGAGCACAGAACTCCTTAGCAGATGTGTTGAGCAGACGAATTATGGATCCCCACGAGTGGAAATTGGATCCTCATGTATTTCAGAAATTGACAGTGTCATGGGGAACTCCAGACATAGATCTGTTCGCTTCTCCACTAAACCATCAGCTGCCAAAGTTTTGCACAAAAAGGTTTCATCCCACAGCTTGGAGAGTGGATGCTCTTTCTTTCAATTGGAGCAATCTTCATGTGTATGCCTTTCCACCTCTGCCTCTCCTCCCAAAGGTACTTCTGAAAGTCAGACAGGACCAGCCAAGGATGATCTTAATAGCTCCGGATTGGCCTCGACAACACTGGTACCCATTACTGAGAAGTCTGGTACGGAAGCCTCCATGGCCTTTGCCTTCGATTCCACACCTGTTGTCGCAGGAGGACAGCCATTTGCTAAATGTCAAGCTTCACTCTCTGCACCTAACAGCCTGGCATATTCTGTTTTGAGCCATAGTGGGCCTCCACTTCCTCAGCAAGTTTTGAATGTTATTTTGGAAGCTAGGAGGCCTAGTACAAGGAAAGTGTACGCAGACAAATGGAAGAGATTTTTGTTTTGGAGTGCAGCAAAAGGTTTTGATGTTTCTGAGCCTAATTTGTGTGTGGCTCTTCAATATCTTACTGAGTTACTAGACAAAGGTTTGTCTTTCTCTTCTATTAAAGTTCATGCTGCAGCAATTTCAGCTCACTATGATTGCAACCCACCATTGTTTTCTCATCCTTTGTTCAAGCAATTTCTTAGAGGGGCAAAGAATATAAGACCCCCACGAAGAGCTCCTACTCCTGCTTGGGATCTCAATTTTGTGTTGGAGAAACTCACTCTACAACCTTTTGAGCCTGCAGCTACTGCTGAGTTGAAATATTTATCATGGAAGACTGCTTTTTTGTTGGCCATCACCTCTGCAAGAAGGGTTTCTGAATTACAGGCCCTTATGGCGGTTGAGCCTTTCTTAATTTTCCATAAGGATAGGGTATCATTACGTACTAATCCTTCCTTTATGCCTAAGGTGGTTTCCAGTGTGGCTTTAAACCAAACTATTCATTTGCCTACTTTTTATGCAAATCCCCAAAATAAAGGGGAAAAGATTTTGCACACTTTAGATGTCCACAGGCAGTTGCGTTATTATTTGGACAGAACTAAAGGGTTCAGGCAGTCTCAGCAGTTGTTTGTTTCTTTTGCTTTGAGTTCTCAGGGCAAGCCTGTATCAAAACAAACTATTTCTAAGTGGATTGGGTTTTGCATTGCTTTCTGTTATTCCCATCATGGCAAGGAGATTCCAGCTGGGATTAGGCCTCATTCCACTAGGGCTACTGCCACTTCAACAGCTTTTTGAGGGAGTGGCAACCAAGGATATTTTGGAGGCAGCTACTTGGAGTTCTGTGCATACTTTCTCTAGGCATTATCACCTGCCACTTTACTCTAAGTCCAGGGCTGGTTTTGCCACTGCTGTTTTGCAGGGCATTTTGGCAGCTCCTGCTTCCTTGTAGTTAGCCATCCTCCCTTACCTCTGCTTTGGGATTCTACCCAAGTGTAAGGACTGCAGCAATGTGAGATGAAGAACATAGTACAGTTTTGTACCTACCATAAATGTAGATGTTCGAAGATCCACATTGCTGCAGTCCAATTTACCCTCCCTCCTTCCCCTCTGTAGTTAGAGGTGGTTGTGTGGGTTGGGTTGTACATTTTGTGTATATTGTATATATTGTACATATAGTTAGTGCAAGGGTGGTTGATTAGTTGTTTGCTGTCTTTTGGTTTTGACCTTTATTTTTAGGGTCTTCTGACATCTGGGGCAAGAAAAGACTGAGGATATGACGTCGGTCATGCGCATTTGTACCCTGACGTCCTGACGTCAGACAAATGCGCCCTGACCGACGTCAGCCTTATACTTTGATATTCGGGCCGACCGAGGACAGCGGACTACCCAAGTGTAAGGACTGCAGCAATGTGGATCTTCGAACATCTACATTTATGGTAGGTACAAAACTGTACTTTACATTGTCTTGATGTTCACCGCCAGCTCAGATATTATCTGGACAAAACTAAACTTTTTAGGAAATCTGATCAACTGTTTCTATCCTATGCAGAGAACAGGAAAGGCCTTCCAGTTTCCAAGGTGACTTTATCTAGATGGCTGTCTTCTGTGATTACTTACATTTATCAGCTCAGAGGCAAACAGTTGATTTCTAAGCCAAAAGCCCATTCTACCAGAGCTCTAGCTACATCGACAGCTTTTCAAGCTAGACTTCCAATAGACACTATTTGTGCAGCAGCCACATGGGCCTCTCCTCATACCTTTGTTTCACATTACAAATTAGACTTGGCCTCCAGAGACGGAGCGAATTTTGGTTCCACCGTTCTCAAGAGTCTGTTCCATTGAGCCAACCAGGATAGAGGTGCTAGGGACGGGGTCCCATCCAGCAAAAATGAAGGCGAGATTGACAACTTAACATTAAGAAGTTATGTACCTACCATAACGTTCCATGTTAGTTGTCTTCTCTCACCTTCTTTCTTGCGTCCCGCCCTCCATCCCCCTAGCCTGGTCAGACCGAGAAGATTATGCCTCTTCTATTAAGAGGTTTTATTCCTTTTCTAGCTATTCAGCTTCTAGTGTCATTAGATTAGGTTGATCCTTTCTAGAGGATTATGATGTTATTTAGTATTGTTACTTTTTCTTCCTCCTCTACAGTTGGAAGAATATATTACTCTTTCCTTAGCTACCAAACGAGATCTGGGTAGTCTCCGCCTTGCATCATGGGATATAGGGTTGCCTCGAGCTGGTAAAATTAGCTCTCGAGCTTAGCAAGTGCCGAGTCGGAGCCGAGGATCGGCTCCGAACCCATCCAGCAAGAGAGAAGGCGAGAGAAGACAACTAACATGGAACGTTATGGTAGGTACATAACTTCTTATTTGCTTATATAAAGAAGGGATGTCGCAAATTGCAGCTGCATGTATAACCACCTGGATTTTGAGCCTCCTGCTGTGATACTACCTTGTTACTAAGTAGTAAATACTTTGAAAAATCTTAAGGTACATTAATTGTCTAACCTCCTTTTAGTACCAGTCATTCTTTTTCTTAGTGGATTTGTAATTTAGATTTCCTGTCAGTGGGACAGTATTATTACATTTTCTGTAAAGACATGGTGACTTTGAGAACAAAAGCAACCTTTTGATCATAAATTTGTTTTTTGTTTTCACTCACAAGTATGTTTGTTTATTTTATTTTATTTATTTTTAATTTGTTAACTGGGGTAGTAGAGCATTGATCCCTGTGGATCTCTTTTAGTGTCAGCATGACATTACAGATTGAATGACAAAATATAATGTATATCTGTGTGTGTGTGTGTGTGTGTGTGTGTGTGTGTGTGTATGTGTGTATAATATATATAATAGAGAGAAAGAGGGTTATGATCGGGTTAGCTGTCATAACCTGCTTATGTGTTTGAGACATGGATGCCAAGAAATTTGCTCAAGAAGTGAACCTCTTGGCATCCAGGTTGAGAACACATAATTCAAGTTATGATTGGTGACACAATCATATTTTTTGTGGTACATTGAGCTTTATCTGCTCTATGTAGTACTTACAGTAAAAAAAAAAAAAAAAAAAAAAAAAAAAACGTAAAACACGTAGCAGACTCCGTCAGGCAGTGTAACAGTTTGTTTACACTTGCCTTTCTCACCTCTCAAGTGTCTAGATTTTCGCAGAATGTCCTAATTTTTTGCCTCATATTTTTGTCTGTTTCTCATAACATCTGTGGTTTTCAGACAAACCACCGAGGGTTTATATTACCAAATAATGGCAAACTTATCCTTCAAAAAATGCATGCAAACACACATCTTGTTATTCCAACAAATTTCTAGCTGTTTAGAGGAAGTTGGAGACATATTACCAGTATGGGCAGCATGCATAAACAAGTCTTTTATTTTGCTGCTGTCATTTGCTGGTCAGTACAGGCAGGTTTTACTGCCCACCACAGGACCCAACTTTAACATTGGGTGCTTAACATTTGTTAAGGTCATGTCTTGTGCCATTCTGGCACTTAACTGGATTGTGTTTTTCTGAATGTCTGAGCATAATTGCCATGCTGCATGCACTACATGTAAATTGTATACAGAGGGAATATCATAGTTAGTTTGAGGGTATAAAGGTAATAGGTAAATGACATTTACAGAGTGACTGACGAAGCACAGTATATACATCAAAATGTGGAAAATGTTCCCAATGTGTATATGTTATGAATCAGAAAGAGTTATATATAGAAAGTAGAAATAAAAATATAGTAAATAAGGATTTTTATACTTGTAGTACACAGGGAGTAGTATATATATCTATTTGCCAACAGTGTCAGGCATTTTATATTGGCAAAACGGAGAGAGTGTTCCGAAGGCGCATATATGAACACTTATATGATATTAGTAGGGCCAGAGAAACAAATGCACTTTATAAGCATTCAAAAACGTGTGAAGGAGCCAATTATTTATTCTTTGTGTTAGAACAGGTTAAACCTAATCATAGAGGGGGTCCATGGGAAGTATAATTGGAAGGTAGGGAATTGTGGTGGCAGGTTTTCCTTGATGCCAGTAGGAAACCTGGGTTAAATGAAACTATTTCTATAGGACCTTTGTTAAAATTAAAACACAACAAAGTATAGTATTTTAAAAAGATTTTTTATATACATAATTATTATATTAAATTATTAGATATTTATTATTTTTAATTTTATGAGAAGTATTTATTACATATTTATTAATATAAATATTTATTTATATATAATTATTAGTGTAATATTTATATATAGTGTCATTAGAAGGTGCTTTTAGGAATTCAGGTGCTTTATTAGTTTTTAACACTAGAGGGAGACTTAACAATGGAATAAATACATTCATTTTAAATCTATTTAGTTAGAAACATATTAAAGTATATCTTGTACAGTTTTATATATGAACTTCACATTATTTATATATTCTTAATTCTCAAATGTCATAAACATACATAATTTATCCAATAAATGCTTTAAAGAAGTTTTGAAACAAAAATACGTTTTTAATAATAAATATTAATGAGGGTAATGAATATTCATGGAGAATAGGAAATGATTCGCTAGTTTGAACTAATTGAATCTTTTATTATAGGTTAACAGTGAAATTATTTGGTATATAAAGTGGTCATTATGGTTTTAAATGTATCTGATGAAGTCCTAATGTGTTGGGACGAAAACGCATGTTTGGAAATAAAAGAGCGTTAATGAATTATTCGCTTACTTGAACTGTTTTACATTCAATTACGGCAACGTTTTTCGACTGACTGGCTGATATTGTGATAATTTTATCTCCTGGACAACTCTTCTTTGGATTATTGGTCTTTTAGAGTTGTATCACTCTTTTTTGTGATTACTGGTTGTTTTCGAGTGAGGAGTTTAACTTCACAAATCTCGGTCATGGCTTTGGAGGTGCAAGAGGAAACGGGACAAGCCAGGAAACTAATAGGGCAGTTAACCGAACCAATAGACTTGCTCACGCCCCTTTGTAGAAGTCTACTTACTGGGAAGACGAACAAGGATACTGATGTGGAAATACTGGAAGTGGACAGTGGCCCAGCTATTAAAAGGAAAAGGGAGTTTATTGGTGAAGAATTCTTAACCGGCGACCCTGGAGATAAGCAACCCACATCTTTCGATCCGAGGCGAACGCCAAGAGTCTTACAACCAGAAGTAGAAGCTAGTACTTCGGCTAATGGTTTTATGGACAGAGGGGCTAGACCGAAGTCTTATTTCAAACCAGGTACTGTCAAAACGAATAATATTAACATTCAAGAATGGTTGAGAAAAGACTATCATTTTCAACTGGACAGTAACAATGACTTTAATAAATTCCCCGATGGGTAACCATATGCTACAAAACTAGATAGAGTGTACAAGTTAATGTTGCAGTACAGAACACTTATTATTGAAAACGGGTACTTAAATGAATGTTTAATAAAAGAAATTGTCCCTAAGGGACTAAGGGTATATAAATACCCTAATAATGTTCAAGTAGGCTCTATATTTCATACGAGTCTAGTTAAAGCATTCAATAGATGTGGATTGGAAATAGTCCAATTGATTATTGAAGAAAATGATAGAAATATAAGTATGCTTGATAAGGAGATTAATGAGTTAGACATATGTATTAAAATGATCTTATCTATGACATTAATGAGGAAAAGGAAAAATATCACAACATAAGAAAAGAAATTGATGTTAAATGTGAAGTGATTTTACATCGTAAAATGGGGAAACTAAACAGAGATTTGAAAGAATATGCTGAAAATATTAGTTATCCCAAACCTGCATTTTATTATGATAGAAACAGGCTTAAGTTTAGTAATAAAAAGTATAATGAGTCTAAAGAAAATGAAGTTGATTACGAATATGAAAATGAATTTCCACCCTTACAAAGAACAGTACAGGATGCATATAGATGGAATAGGGAAGGAAATTTTCAGAGGAGAGGGGGGAGAAGGGGGAGGGGGAGATTTTATTGATGAATACCCCGATCCCTGGTTTTAATTTAGATGAGAATGTACTTGAAATTATTATGGAGAACAATACTAAAAGCACCTACAATGGATTTACCATATACAATTTTAGTGACATGGTATTAAATAAAACATATTTTAGTTTATTAAGTAAGGGGTTGAAATTCAACCCAGTAAAGAAAGGTGAGGTAACAAACACCATTTTAGATATCAAAATGTTTATGAGGAAAATTAATTTGTCGATACTGGCATCTAGGGTTGGTTTTAATAAAAACGACATAGGTCCTGCCCAGTTAGTTAGGAATTCTTTATATAACCCCCCATTATTACCGCAAATTAAGAATTTTGAGAATGTGTTGGAAAGGGAAATTAGGAAAGAAGGAGAAAAAAGTAATTCAGGAAGGATGTACAAAAATCTGAAGGACGATGAATATAAATTATTAGAAGAGTTACAAAATAATACTACGTTAAGACTAATGAAACCAGATAAAGGGGGAGGAATTGTCATCATGGGGAAGAATGATTATGAAGTTAAAATGTTTGAAATATTAAATAATGAAAATAAATATTCAATTGTTTCAAAAGATGAAATGTTAATAGCTTATAAAAGAATAGATATTTTATTAGAAAATCTGGTTCTAGAGAAAAGTGATTGATATTAAAACATTTACATTTTTGGAAGTTAAAAATCCTAGGGTACCCACGATATTTGGAATACCCAAAATTCATAAAAACAGAGAGATCCCCCCTTTAGACCTATTGTTACAGCGGAGGGGGCAAAAACAGTACCTCTAGCTAAATATGTTGATAATAAGGTGAAACATATATGGGTTAATAATAAAAATATTTTGAGAGATTCTTGGGATTTTTTAAGGGTATTGACACCAGAAATATATAATAAAGACATCCTATTTGTAACTATAGATATAATTGATTTATTTACATGTATCCCACATAAGGAAGGGATGGAATATTTTGAGGACAAGGTTTTTGGGGACACACAATTATTACATGAAGAGAAAATTACCATAGTCACATTAATGGACACCATACTTAAAAACAATTTTTTAACTTTCAATGGGGAATATTACAAGCAAAAGACAGGAGTCTCTATGGGGGCTGCATGTGCCCCCACCTATGCTAATATTGTCCTTTCCAAATGGGAGGAAAAATGTTATACAGTCTGTGTATAGCAAATTTTGGACACTTTATTACAGATTCCTGGACGACATTATTATTTTTTTGGACAGGGGGAGAAGAAAAGTTATTAGAATTTATGGAATACATTGGCTCCACCACTAATTTTTTGAATTTTACATATGTTATGAATAATGAAATAATTAATTATTTGGATGTGGAAATTATAAAGATAAATAATCAATTTGAGACTAGAGTATATAGAAAACATACATATGTAAATTCTTTTCTCCATTATGATAGCTCTCATCCTCCACATTGTAAGAAAAATATAATAAAAGGTCAATTTGTGAGAGGATCTAGGATGACGAGTGGGGAAATGGATTTTTTAGAAGAATGTAATAAATTAGAACTGATGTTTATAGAGAGAGGTTATCCATATGAAATGGTTAAAGGGATTAGAAAGGAAGTGGAGGCAGGTAGACTGACTAAATTTCAACCTATAAAAGGACAAAAGGAAATTGAAAAAGTGACAGAAGTCAGACTAGGAATGAATGAGGAACCACTTAAAAAGAGATTAGTGGTTGAATTTAATAATTTTAATAAAAATATAAAAAATGTATTTATGAAAGAATGGGACAAATTTACATTATCAGATTTAGATGAAATTAAGAAAATGGAACCTAATATTACCTATAGGAACCCACCTAATATTAGGAAAAAAATAGAAGGATTGAATAAGTACAATAAAGTTAATATTAGGACAGGAACATCAAAATGTGGAAAATGTTCCCAATGTGTATATGTTATGAATCAGAAAGAGTTATATATAGAAAGTAGAAATAAAAATATAGTAAATAAGGATTTTTATACTTGTAGTACACAGGGAGTAGTATATATATCTATTTGCCAACAGTGTCAGGCATTTTATATTGGCAAAACTGAGAGAGTGTTCCGAAGGCGCATATATGAACACTTATATGATATTAGTAGGGCCAGAGAAACAAATGCACTTTATAAGCATTCAAAAACGTGTGAAGGAGCCAATTATTTATTCTTTGTGTTAGAACAGGTTAAACCTTATCATAGAGGGGGTCCATGGGAAGTATAATTGGAAGGTAGGGAATTGTGGTGGCAGGTTTTCCTTGATGCCAGTAGGAAACCTGGGTTAAATGAAACTATTTCTATAGGACCTTTGTTAAAATTAAAACACAACAAAGTATAGTATTTTAAAAAGATTTTTTATATACATAATTATTATATTAAATTATTAGATATTTATTTTTAATTTTATGAGAAGTATTTATTACATATTTATTAATATAAATATTTATTTATTTATATATAATTATTAGTGTAATATTTATATATAGTGTCATTAGAAGGTGCTTTTAGGAATTCAGGTGCTTTATTAGTTTTTAACACTAGAGGGAGACTTAACAGTGGAATAAATACATTCATTTTAAATCTATTTAGTTAGAAACATATTAAAGTATATCTTGTACAGTTTTATATATGAACTTCACATTATTTATATATTCTTAATTCTCAAATGTCATAAACATACATAATTTATCCAATAAATGCTTTAAAGAAGTTTTGAAACAAATACATTTTTAATAATAAATATTAATGAGGGTAATGAATATTCATGTGGAATAGGAAATGATTCGCTAGTTTGAACTAATTGAATCTTTTATTATAGGTTAACAGTGAAATTATTTGGTATATAAAGTGGTCATTATGGTTTTAAATGTATCTGATGAAGTCCTAATGTGTTGGGACGAAAACGCATGTTTGGAAATAAAAGAGCGTTAATGAATTATTCGCTTACTTGAACTGTTTTACATTCAATTACGGCAACGTTTTTCGACTGACTGGCTGATATTGTGATAGTTTTATCTCCTGGACAACTCTTCTTTGGATTATTGGTCTTTTAGAGTTGTATCACTCTTTTTTGTGATTAACAGTATATACATGCATTATGTTCAGAGTGGAAATCAGAGTTGGCATGCTAAAAGAATCGCACTTAAAAGTATAGTCAAGAGCAAGTTATATAGAGGAAAAAAGGGTGTGAACAGGGAGATGGCAGTTGCATTTTCCTGGGTCTTAAAATGTCCTTTTATTTTTGCAGATAAAATTGGATAAGAGGACTGATCTTTAAGAAAAGAAGGGAGAGATTCTCACAGTTTGGAACCAAAGACGGAGAAGGGCGTGGTCTGTGCAGTGAAGCCACGTTTGTTTTTTTTTTGGTGGGGGGTTGGAGGACAGGATGTAAGTGGTTAAATAGCTATGAGGCAAGTTTAAAGTCAGCGCATTGTTTCATAAGCAGCCAGTTAGCTTTTTCAGTGGTTTTGCAGTGGTGGACTTTTCTTGAATAAAAGAGTGATGAATCTGCAAATGGTGTTTGACATGGCCTGAATGGTGGCTACATTTCTTTTAGAGGCTGCAGCAATTTGAAGGAGGCAGTTTTCTAGCTGAGCCAGTAAGATACCCTTATCTATGGCAGTTCTACAGGGTCCTGATAGAAATGGGGATATCCCATTAGGTCAGAAGAGGAGAGAGTTAATTTTGTGCGTGTCTAGTCTAGGTGGAGTTGGAAATTTAGGAAGCGGTTCAACTAAATCTGTAGGTATTTGAAGGAAGTGACATTTTCAGTAGTGTTTAAAAGATGATCAAGGATTTTTAACCAGTTTCATTAAATTTTAATTTAATGAAGCATGGTCATTAGAAACTAGATTTATATTCATGGAAGAAGATGGCATTCATCCGGTTGTCTGTGTGAATAGTGCATGTGCATTGGTGGACAGTATATATTTATCACATCTTTGTAGAATTTGGGCTTATTGGTTAGTTTTGGTATATTGTATTTTGTTAATGAGGAGGCAAGTGTGATTACTCTAATGTGACCAAGTTACAACTGCAAAAGCTGCAACAGGTTGCTTTAGAGTATTTGCAATGCATGGAATCTTTCTGTACCTTATTTTTTTAATAGTGGGACCCTTTCAGCAGTGACATGCACATAGTCTTAAGTTTTATAGACAAACTTATAGCATCCCAAGTCATCATCATCAATCAGTAGCCCCAGTGAAAGAGAATGTATGGAAATTTGTTAACTTGTGTGTTGCCATTTCTTTATTGCTATGGCAGAGGGGAGTTGCTTTTGTATAGAGTATTACCATCACAAGTAAAGAAACTAATGTACTTTCTTGAAGCTTCCACTGTTTGGCAGCAATGTTCCTGTTCTATCACTAGAGCAAGAGTACTGTTAAGTTTGTATGCACTTTGTGTGGTTAGAGAGTCAGGGTGATATCAACAAGGAAGTAAATGACTACAGATTGTTTCCTGTTTGTGCACTCATTGGTTTATTAGTAATATTGCTATATTTTGTCAGCCTGTCATTCAGTGTGCATTACAAGTTTTATAGCACTGTTGTTCCACTAACATTATTGTATATGAGCTAGCCATTGTTTAAGTAACTTTTTAGACTGCAGTCTGTTCAGGCAAGTTCAGTAACTGATCTGCTAAAATTTTGCTCGTAGCATCCTTTTATCTGCTGCTGTAACATAGATGTGAGGATAACAGTATATAATCAAGGATTTTACTTGTTTGCTTTTATGATGTTTGTAGTTATTTTGCCATATTTGCAAGACCTTCAAGCACAGCTGTAGTTCTGCAACCCAGTGCAAGTACCAGATCTTAGACTGTTAATGCACAATGCACAGATGGAAATTGAAGATGTTCTTCATATTGATCACTGCTGCAGTAGTCTTAGCTGTATGGGTTATATTCTGCAAAGGATATAACAGCCGGCCAGGTTTCAAAGCTTCAGGACACCATCCATGTTCCCAAACTGTCAAGTAGCACGAGCTAAGGTGACTAAAAGACAAGTTTGGAAGTGAAGCCCTTCAGAGCTTTACTGCCACTGAACAATACGGTTCTCTGAGGCTTTGGAGGACCAACAGTTAGCTTGCGTTTTCCATAGCTGGACAGATGAGCTCCCTTTGGATGCAAAAATTCTATTTTCTTATTATTTTACTGATTTTTATTACTTTTCTCTTCAGGAAAGTAATTTTAAAGCTAGAAATGTTGAGTTTTAACATTGTCTCAAGACTGTAACATACTTTTAAACAGAGTACTCATTTCTGTCAGTTTAAAAGTATTGTTCTCTAACTGATTAACTATTTTCTGTGGAGAAATTGGGTTTGTTTTAAGGTTGTGGGGCTGCCATAGTGTTTGAAAGTGCTTTGTACTGTGTTTGTTTTCTGTCAAAAAAGTAACTTTTGTGGACTGCTAGTTTTGTTGGCAATGTTGCTTGTTTTCTCCAAGATAGAGGCACCATTATTGGCTTGACCATCGAACAGATTTGTCACTCCAATGGTCAGTCCTTCTAGCTACGAAAAGAAAAATCTTTTTTTTTTTTTTTTTATCATCTTTGGCAACAGATTGTTTCAGACAAATGGTTTCTGAAAATCATTTGTCAGGGTTACACATGGCAGTGGTAGGAAATTCTTCTTTTCTAGGGGGTAATTCCTCATCCTGCAGATCAGTGTTTTGATTTCACTTGTTCTTCATCACATGCTCTCCCAAGGAGTAATAGAAACAGTTCCTGCTTCCCAAGTGGGGAAGGAGTTTTATTCAACGATGTTCCTAATCCCCCCCCCCCAAAAAAAAAAAAAAAACACCTGGAATCTAGTTCTGGATCTTTCTTTCCTAAACCTGTTTGTAACTGTGCCTAATTCAAAATGATGTAATTTCACAACCTGTTGATTATTCTCTTTCAAGTTTCCTGGTAACACTAGAATTAAAAGATGCTTAGTATCACATACCTGTTTATCCAGACTTCAGGTGTTTCTTAGTGGATAGTCCAAAGGGTAAGGCACAGTACTGATAATGTGACCGAAACGCACAAAACCCTGAGTGTTCGCAGTTAAAGCTCATTGCAGGCTACAGGGTATCCACATTTTTTTCAGTATTTAGACTACTTGCTTATCTTTGCAGGGTCTTTTTCAAAATGTCAGGAATCTTATCTTTCTTGGGTGAGAGATCTCTTGCACAAGCTGCGATTCCAAGAGAACATTCAAGACTATCTTGACTCCTTTGCCCAGGATTGTGTTCCTATGATATCTCACTTCAGTTCAAAGAGCTTTTCTTGTGGAGGAAAACCTAGAGCTTTTATTTATATCTATTTATAAGGTTTCCCACTCAGATGGCAGTCAGTGCGAGGGAATGTCTCAGGATTTTCGGTCTCGCATCATCTGTGATTCTTATGGTACCCCTGGCAAGACTCCACATGAGAAAGATACAGTGGTATCTGAAATCTCCTTGGTCCCAGTATCAAAACCCTTTATCTTCAAAGATCCCAGTACTTGAGTTTGTCAGAAGAGAAATCACTTGGTGGAGACAACAGATAATCCATAAATCAAGGTCTCCCCTTCTCACTCCCTGTTTCAAAACAGTCAGTCACCATAGATGCTTCACAATTTGCTTTGGAACAGTTTTAGGAGAGGTAAAAGTGCAGGGGGTGTAGGACACCAAGGACAGGTGCAAGCACATAAATATCAAGGAGATGCTTACCCTGATCAAGGCACTCTGTTTTCAGCACCATCTTTGGTCCCCAGGACCTCTTCCTCTTCAAGTGGTTGTCGACAATACCACAGTGATGTGCATCAACAAGCAAGGGAGAACCAAGTCATATCCTCTTTGCTTAGTAGCCATATTAGCTTGGGATATAGCTTCACAGCATAGTCTCACTCTACAGGCATCCTACATTCCATCAGAGCAAAACTGTGTGGCAGACAAATTGAGCAGGTCCAGGGCAGACCCTCATGAATGGAAGATTTGCCCCAACTGTGGGGAGTTCCTCAAGTAGACCTCATTAATTGGCAAAATTCTGTTCCAGGACTCCATGCAAGAAGGCCTGGAAAACAGCTGGCTTTTTTTTTTCTTAGGACAGGATTGTTCCTGTGAGCCTTTCCACTAATACCCATGGTACTTCTGAAGATTCAGAAGGTATTCCCCAAGATTGTTGCTGTGGCTCCCTTCTGGCCTAGGCAGCCTATGTTCTCCCTTCTTTTGGAAGTGGTCAGGAGCAATTCCCACAACTTTCTCACAGAATGGATCTGCTCGCACAAGAAAAAGGGGTGTTTGATACACCCTGACATCAGTCATCGTCAACTGAATTGGTGATAGGGTCTTAATTCTTTTTAGGCGCCTTTTTTCTGAATGCGTGTAGCAGGTACTAATGGAGGCAGGAAAGCTTACTACTAGAGGGTCATATTTTAGCAAATGGAAAAGGTTTTCTAGTTGGTGCCAACAATTCAGTGCTAGTTATTCTCTGGTTTTACAATATTTGTGCAAGTCACTATCCTATCGCTTTTCTTATTCCTCTTTCAAGGTGCATTTATCAGCTATTTCAGCATGCCCATGGATACTCCTCTTTCGGGGCAGTCACATGTCAAACTGTTCTTGAAAGGGGTTTTGCATAAAAGGCCAACAAATAAACTGATGGCCCCACCTTGGTATCTTAACTTTGTGTTGGAGAAACTAACAGTTGCTCCATTTGAATTAGCTAATCTCATTGATTGGAGGATGTCCTTCCATTTCAGTGTTGCAGTATTATTTACATTAGGGATGCCCTGCCAAGGACGGCACAACGTCCAGCCAGTATACAAAAGCCTTTAGGTTGCTTTAAGGTACACCACACGTCACACACGTGCTCCTTGTGTAGTGTAGGGCATAAAGGTGACCTCCAGATGTACCATCCTCAGAACTGCTTTGGCATCAGTCTGAATGCTGTCACTTGATCGTGGGTCTGAACACCTGTTCTCTTGCTGGTTCAGCAAGCCGTTGCAGATAGGTGCCCTGTTGGAGTTCTTTTTTACTTCTCCTTTTTTATTGTTTCATGTCATTCAAGAAGGGTAAATGCCAGTGTGGGAGACAGATTCCCCATAAAGACAGCAATGACCAGAGTGTTTTGTACTTGGGTACCTGTCATGATCTTGGGTCCTGTTGCATTTGTCAGGCTTTTGTACCTAAAACTCATCATAGCAGACTTTCTTCTTTGGTGCTTTATCTTGAAAATCAGCTTCTTAAGCTACTTGTGAAAGATACGATGGAGGGACCTTCTCACTATGAGGGACATCCGTCAGTGAAGAGAAGGCCAAGAAGCCTAGGTCGGAGTCTTCTGCTATTCAGCCTCTGCCGAACTTCTTCCCGAGTTGAGTGAATGCCCAGAGGTTCATCTGGCTTTCTCATTGGATTCCTGTGCTGTGACCGGGTTGGAGGCCAGTGGGGATCTGACTTTCAGCACATTTGAGGAGGCTTTGCAGACCTCCATTTCGGATGATCAGAGGGCACCACTGCTGATTATTTCTGAGGGGTCTAGGGGAGTTCTTCAAATATTAGTCAGAGAAGCAGTCCCTACTACTATCATTGAATGCCATCCTGGGTCAGTCTTCCATATTTTATAAGGCAGACATCCCATTGAAGAAAAATCAAAGACTAAACATATTTCTCCTGCTACTAAGGATCCACAGAGTGAATGGCAGGCCTTTACCCAGGGTTTGTTTAGTGCTTTGATGGCATTGAAACTTTCTTAGGGAGTTGCTGTACCAACCCCCTCCCCCATTCTCTCCTCCCCTAAAAAGACCCAGGGAACAGGATTCCCCTGAGGATGAGCTGGATGCAGATGATGAATCCCCTGCTTAGTCTTTTCTGATTACTTCTCCTTTGGGTTATTGATCAGAAAAAGTGGAATCTACCAGTTCTGATACTCACTTTGAAGAATTTTCTTTTGAGGACACGATCTCCAGGATGATGGGGCTGTTTAAATTGGATTGTGCTCAGGTGTCTGAGGTACATAAAAGATACTATGAGTTGTTGCAGATGGATTCTCCTAAACCTTCTGCTGTTCCTCCTTTGTTGGCTGCTTTGTTGGATGTTTTTTTCCAATGCTTCTAAGGCTCCAGACTCCCATTCCCCTGCTCCCAAGAAACCTAATAGATGTTATAGGGTGCCTGAGGACTGCAAATTTTTGTGCAAGTTTCCTTCTGCTGACACTTAGGTGGTGTCTGTAGTTTCTGACAAGCCCTCTCAGTTGCTTCCTTCTGCCAAGTTACTGCCCTCTGATGAAGATATCATGACCATGCAAAGACTAGGCAAGAAGGTTTACACCTCTGCTACCTTGGCTTTTAGGGCTGTTAATTATCAGACCTATATGTCCAGCTACTTGTTGGCTCTCCTATCCCAGGCTTGTCAGGTTATTTCTGATCTTCCAGACTCTGAGGGTAAGACTTTTGCCCTTTCCTTGTTAGGGACTTTCTCCCAGGTAACTCCTCATTCCATCAAGTGTAGTTATGATGCAGCAGATGCTTCTTGTAGGGTTGCTGCTTTTGGGTCAGTGATGAGGAGGTATTCTTGGATTTGGCGTCAACCCTTCCCTGATGATATTAAGGCTGTTGATGGATTCCCCTGTTGATGATAAACTGATGGTGAAGCTGCTGTTGCTATGTTTGTCCCTTCAGGATAAGGGCAAGGCTTTATACGAGCTTGAACATGTTTGTTTCTCCTATGCCTAAATTTCAGAGAAACAGCCCCAATAAGCCAGCCTTTGCTCGCAGGCAATCTCGCTCTCCTCCTAAGGGCAAAAAGGAGAGCAAGTGGGCTCCTCCTGCAAAGGCTAGTAAGACTTCAGCTCCTCCAGATAAACCAGGGGATATCTAGCTATGCTGTTCTTCCCAGCCATGTTTCTCTTTCTCTTATCCCCCCCCCCTCGCTCCCTGTTTGGCTATAGTTTACTTAGGATTCCTAGGTCCTGTCCATTATTCGTCAGGGGTATTTCATGTTTTGGAAATCCCTTCCCCCTTTTATGTGTTCCTCAGCACCCTCAGGACAACTCTTCTTTCCAGAGCTGCCACTGGACCTTTTGACTCAGGATACCATTCAAGAGTTGCCTGAGTCCCAAAGGGGGGAGGGGGTTTTACTCCAGGATGTTTCTAGAGCCCAGAAAAGAGGGTACTTGGAGACCAATTCTAGACATCTCTCATCTAAACACTTTTCTGAAGTGCCCTTCTTTTGAATGTTGTCCCTTCAAACTTTGTTCCCTCTTTTCCTTCCTCAAGTTTGAGTGGTGTTTCTGGATCTCAAGGATGCTTATCTCCATATTCCGATCCGTTCCCGTTTCAGGAAGCTTTTACGTTTCTCTGTTGCTTCCTGGCATTTTCAGATGTTCTTCGTGTTTCAGTCATTACATTTGGGTTATCTGCTTGCAGCTAGCCCTCAGCCGGCCTGATTATCAAAGTCTTGGGTCCTGCGTCGGTTGCTGTTCTTCCATGACGTCAGGTAGTCAGGAGAATAAAGCATGCAGCCGACGCCATTACATCAGTCTTTCTTGCCGTGCGATGCCCGAAGCAAAAGCAGTTCGCAAGTGCCGGTCGCCAGACTCCTGAAATTTTCTTTTTCGAGTTTCAGAACCGAAGTCTTAAAAAAAGCTAAGTACCCTATTGGGGATCCTTTTTCTTGCTCTAAACTGATGTCAGTAAAAATTAACAACTGTATTACTTGTGGAAAGCAAATACTTCATAAAGATTTTTATTTGTACTGCATTCCTTGCTTAGGCCCAGACCACGACGTCCCTCGCTGTCGGTTTTGTGCCTTATTCAGTCCTCGAACTATTCATAGTCTGTTCCTTTTCACATCAAACTATTTTGGTACTTGGTTTAATTATCCAGAAATGGCTTCGGTAAGCCATCCGACTACCGACATTCCGAAAAATCGTAAAGATAGACAGAGACAGACTGCATAGGTCCAAAGCTGCCAACGACGCTTCCGTTAAGCTAGTCACCAGTTTGCCAGTACTCAGTGAGGCGCTTTTACAGCCCCTGATACCTGCTACTTCAGATTCACAGGCCTCTACTGAGACCCATTTGGAGTCCGGTATGCCGCAAAGTGATGCTTCAACTATGGAACCTGCATATGTCTCTGCCTTGGATGGGTCCGGAGTCGCTGTGCAGGCACCGGGTTCTGAGGGTGTATTCAGGCCTACTGACTTGCATATCAAACTGACGCCATCTTCTTCTTCAAGGCCTAAAACTCGATCCACGCCTAGAAAACAGACGTCCAAACCTCATGGTCAGGCCCATATGCCTAAAAAAAAAAAACAAATAAGAATGGCTGAAGACCTTATTACTCTTAATTAGGGGAAGCCAGCCTTCTCCCTCTAAGAGACCTAGAACTGATTTTCCTTCTGATTCTTCTGATCAGGATTTTGAAATTTGTTTCTTATGATGACCAGGATTTGCCCTTATCTACCTATGAGGATTCTGATGCAGAGGACTCCATTCCCTCTTCTTCCCCTCCAGAAGATTTTTCTTTTGGTGAAACTTTGCACACTCTTAGGGAGCATTTCCACTGGGAAAGCCAGGATTACTCTGACTCCAAAAAGAGGCTTAGGGAATTCTTACTCCTACCCCAACACAGGCCTTTAGCTATCCCTCCTGTACTGGACATTGTAGATGATGCCTTCTTGGAATCTAGCCTGGCACCAGACACTTCACCTCTGGCTCCCAGGAAACCTGACGGGTATTAGAGTACCTTACTCTCACAAGTTCCTCTCTAAGAATCCTACTGCAGACCCAGAGACCATTTCACAGGGACCCAATGGCTTTAAGGCTACTACTGCCAAAAACCCAACCCCTCTGATAGAGATTCCAGGGCCCTGGGCAGATGGGGTAAGAAGGTATACACTTCTGCTACTTTGGCCATTAGGGCCTTAAACTGCCAGTTTCATATGTTAAAGTATCAGCAGCATATGACTGGATTACTTAAACAGAAATTGATGTTGATTCCTGATTGTGCTGAAAATAAAGAATTATAGGATTTAATGCATTCTGCTGAACAAGTTGGTAAACATACTTTGCAATGTGGTTTTGACTCCTTAGAGGCATCTTGTAGGGCTGCTGTCACTGGGTCTGTTCTTAGAAGGCATGCTTGGCTTAAGGAGCAAACTTTGCCAGATCGTGTTAAAGCTAAATTACTGGATGCTCCCTTAAATCAAGATGGCCTGTTTGGCAACAAAGCAGAAGTAGTACTTAAAAAGTTGGAGGAAAAAGCTAAATCTATGCAAACTGTTAAAGATTTCCTGCAAGTACATCCTCCCAGATTTAGTAGGCATTGGCCTTCTAAGAATTGGTCCTTTCCTGACTCTTCCAGGCCTTCTCAGTCCAAACCCAGGAACAGCAGACCACCTAGGCTACATTCTCAAGGTACTCACAGGTCTAAGCAGTGGGGGGCTCCCACTTCCAAAGCTGGAAGTAGTAAGACACCCCCCTATGGTAAACTGTCACGACTTAACCTTAAACCTTCCAAGCCCTGCTCAACTGTCTGCTCCTTTAGGGGGAAAAAACGTCCTGCATGCAAAAAACTGGGAACTCATTACCCAAGACAAATGGGTTTTAAATATAGTTTCCCAAGGATTCAGATTCCACTTCTATACCTTACCAACCCCAAACGGTTGGCCAGACCTACCCCCAAATCAGTGGGCAGAGGCTCAAAAGCAGGTTCTCTGTCTTCTAAGTATCAGAGCTATTCAACCTGTCCCAGCAGAAGAATGGGGACAAGGTTTTTACTCCAGAATTTTCCTGATACCCAGAAAAGACAACTGCTGGCATCCTATCCTGGACCTATCTATCCTAAACACCTTTTTGGTAATCCCAATATTCAAAATGCTAACTCTTCATCAGCTGCTTCCCATTCTAGACAAAAATGCCTGGTTGGCACATTGGACTTAAAGGAAGCTTACCTGCACATCCCAATAAGGGAATTTTGCAGAAAATACATACGCTTCAGAGCAGGCTATATGCACTGTCAGTTCTCTGCACTGCCCTTTGGCTTGTCTACTGCGCCCGGGGTGTTCACAAAATGCATAGCTCCAGTCATTGCATTCTGACTGATTCTGGCAAAGAAATATTCAAATATACCCATACCTGGATGATTGTCTAATTCAGACAGAAAGCCAGGACATAATCATCTGGCATTTGTAAAGAAACTGCTAACCTTACTGGGGTACACCATAAACGAAAATAAATCTCATCTAGTACCCTGCCAACAAATTGTATTCTTGGGAGCAAGCTTGAACACAACTTCCCAGACGGCCTCCTTCACACCAGAGAAACAAGTTTATTTGACAGCCTACTTCAAACTACTGCCCACAAAGACCCAGCTATCTGCAAGGAAAATACTGCAAGCTCTGGGGTTCATGGCCTCTTGCATCCTACTAATTCCATATGCAAGACTGCTTATGAGGAAACTACAATGGTATCTAAAAAGCCTATGGTGTGTACATTCTCAGGACCTGGAATCAAAGATTCCTATCATTCCTTGTTTAAAGACAGAGTTCCTTTGGTGGGCAGAGGCCTGCTACCACAACAAGGGACTGCCATTCACTCTACCCCCAAACCCTAACAACAGACGCATCAGACATTGCATGGGGGCTCACTTGGCAGGGCAGTGCATTCAGGGCAAATGGAACCCGAGTCAAATGCATCTGCATATCAATCAAAAAGAAGTGTTAGCTGTACAGAATTCTCTGACAGCCTTCAAGGACTACATTCTTCCAGGACAATTATTGGTAAAGACAGACAACACCACTGTTATGTAGTACATAAACAAGCAGGGGGGAACCCACTCATACCCTCTCTGCAGACGAGCCATAGCTCTGTGGAACACAGCTTTGAGCTACCAAGTGCACCTGCAAGCTCAATTCCTGCCAGGCAAGCTAAATTCACTGGCATACGACCTAAGCAGAAATCTCATGGACCCACACGAGTGGAAATTGGAACCAAAGATATTCAACATGTTGAGAAACAAATGGGGGAGCTCAGAGATAGACCTGTTTGCTTTCCCTCAGAACTAACAATTGGACAAATTCTGCACAAGGACTCCCCACAGACAAGTGTACAAAGTGGATGCCCTATCCTTCACCTGGGAAAACCTCTGTTTATGCCTTTCCCCCTCTGCCTGTCCTCTCCAAGGTTCTACTAAAGATCAAACAGAACAAACCAAGGACAATACTCTTTGCACCAGACTGGCCATGCCAACACTGGTACCCCCTCCTGCGCAGTGCGTCACTGCTGGAACCATGGCACCTGCCTCAGACCCCTTCCTTGCTGTCCCAGCAGGAGGGCCAGATTCTGCACCCCCAGCTTCAAACCCTGAACCTTGCAGCCTGGCTAAATTACCTGAGCTCTCCATTACCATCCCTCAGTAAGCAAGTGCTGGATGTCATTCTGGAGACAAGGAGGCCTAGTACTAGAAAATCCTATGCTGAAAAGTGGAAAAGATTCTGTTCCTGGAGCCAAACTCGGGGGATGGGCACAACAGTGCCCAGCTTACCGCATATTCTTCATTACTTAACAGGGATACTTCACGTGGGCCTTTCCTTCTCTTCTATTAAAATTCATGCCTCTGCCATTTCAGCACATTATAATAGGGAGCCACCCCTCTTCTCTCACCCCCTGCTGAAGCAATTCCTCAGAGGGGTCAAAAATTTAAGGCTACCCAGGAGAGCCCCTACTCCATCCTGGGACCTTAACTTTGTATTGGAAAAGCTCACTCTACCTCCTTTTGAGCCAGCTGCAACTGCAGAGTTGAAATTCCTTTCTTGGAAAACAGCCTTCCTTCTAGCCATCACTTCAGCAAGAAGTGTGTCTGAATTACAGGCCCTCACGGCAGTGGAGCCCTTCATCATCTGCCATGCAGTCAGGGTTGTCCCTCTGGACCAATCCTTCCTTTATGCTCAGGGTGGTGTCCAGTGTAGCCCTTAATCAGTCCATTCATTTGCCTACCTTCTTTTCTAATCCACAGAACAAAGGAGAATGAATCCTGCACTCTTTGGACGTGCACAGACAACTTAGAATTTATTTGGACAGGACTAAGCCTCTCAGGAAAACTGAACAGCTGCTAGTTGCCTTTGCTGGAGGGGCAGAGGGGAAGGCCATTTCAAAGCAAACCATTTCTAAATGGATAGGCCATTGCACTAATTTCTAATATAAGCACCGTGGAAAACCTACCCCACAAGGGGATAAGATCACATTCCACCAGGGCTGCATCTACTTCAACAGCCTTTCTCAGAGGTGTTACTACCAGGGACATCTTAGAAACTGCTACCTGGAGTTCTGTTCATACCTTCACCAAACATTGCCACTTGCCTATTTTTTCTAAATTCAGAGCTGGTTTTGCCACTGTAGTCTTGCAGGGCCTTATAGCTGGTCCTAATGCTCTCTAATTGCCTCCTCCCTTCCTTAGCTTTGGGAATCTACCCAAATGTAATGACTGCAGCAGTGAAACACGAAGAACATAGTACAGTTGTGTACACATACCATAAATGTAGATAGTGTATTCACTGTTGCAGTCCTGGTTACCCTCCCTCCAGCCCCCAACTTCTATTGGCTATACCTCTCCTCTTGTTTACTGTATTTAAGCTTTCTGGTGTATTTGCTTTTTGTTGAAGGTGTGACTTTGTATATAATTGCTTCCCGTTATGGTGGCAACTGACATCTGGGGCAAAAAAAAAACTGATGTAATAGCGTCGGCTGCATGCTTTATACCCTTGACTTCCTGACGTCATGGAAGAAGAGACCGCAACTGACGCAGGACCCAAGACTTTGATAATCAGGCCGGCTGAGGGCTACCTGCAAGCAGATTACCCAAATGTAATGACTGCAACAGGGATTACACTCTAACATATACATGGTATATTATGGTAAGTGTACACAACTGTACTTTGTCTGCTTTGCCCTTTGGCCTTTCTGCTGCCCGAAGGGTATTCACTAAATGCTTCATTACTGTGATTGCTTTTTTGCAGAATTCAGGGGATCCAAATATTTCCTTACCTGAATGACCTCCTTTTTCAAGGATCCTGTCCAGAGATCCTGTTGCAAAATCTGCATTTTGCCATTTCCCTTCTGCAAAGTGGGGTTCACAATAAACTTCAAAAAGTCTTTTCTGACTTGACTTCTGAGATGGCTGCATATTGAATAATAGCTTAATTCTAGTTCTCCCATTATGAAAACAGAAACCCAACAGAGAAGGTCGGAAGATTTTTGTGTTTGAGTAGATTTCTGCGACTGACTAGTAAGTGTACTGCCTGGATGCCAAGAAAAAAATACAGAGCACCTAGGAAAAAAATGGCTACAAAAAGCGAGGAAGAAACACTAACTGGGGAAAGTTCTGCAGCTGTACAGCAAAAACTAATGTGAGCTCCAGACTTGACTTGCAGTAATCTGCAGGAATATGCAAGACAACTGTACACAGACCTGGTTAAAATAAACGAAACACTGATGGGAGTATAGCAACACAAACAAAAGGCTGGAAAAAATGGAAGAAGCTTTAAACATATATTCCGATGAGGTGATAAAGTTGCAAAAACCAGATGTTGAAATGAAGAAAAAGCTGGCTAAATACAAGAATACTCAGAAAGAGATGTTTAAAAAAAAATGAGATTTTTCAGGTATACTAGAGAAGCTGGAAGGAACAGATTGCATTAATGTTATGAAACCACAAATAAGCAGCTGGACTGGTATTCCACAGTAAGAACTGTTAGCTGAAAGGGCACATCACGTATATGTGCCAAACCTGGTTATGAGAAAGCAAGCCAGACCTTTAATAGTAAAGATGCAATCCTACCAGCAGGAGTAGTAGATTCTGACAAAACTGTAGCAGAAAAACAAAAAACTAAAAGTGGGGATATAGCAGTGTGTTTATGGAGAATTGATTACTCATACACCGGGCAGAAGAGGAGTAAATTAATTCCACTATTCAGGGAATGTAGAGACAGGTGTGAGAATCAAACTGCTATACCCAGCTGTCTTCAAGGTATTCTTCCCTAGAGGGACAGAATCATTTTTAGATGATGTACATGCTAAAGAGGAAATATAAAAGTTTGTCCAACAAAAAGTGAGCTGTGAAACCGGAGGAGATTCTGCTTCTTGTTCTTTTGGTAATAAAGACCACATAGAGACTGTACCTGTGAAACCTTTTCCCCTGTTTCAGTGGAAAATGTTGGAGAGAAGGAAGGGAGTATGAGAGTTGACTAGAAGAATTGAGAGTACACTGGAGATGAAGCAGAGACTGGATTTGGGAGGTGGAGACTAACTAATAAAACCAGAGAGTACACTGGAAATGAAGCAGAGACAGGATTTGGGAGATGGAGATTAACTGTAACAAAACCAGTAACTTAATGTGGGATAACAATGCAATAGTTATATTTGTGAAATATGACAGAACAAGAAAATCTGGAAATATTGGACTTTTTCAGAATTTGTTGGACTTGGGGACTCTAAAGTATATACCCTACTTCTTGTCATTGTTCAGAAAACTGCTTTTGGGAGGGGAAAGAGGGGAGAAAGTTAACTAAGTAAAGAAAATATTTTTTTCTTAAAAGACCACTACAGGAAAATAATTAAAAAAGATATATTGTGTAACTTTTCCTTACGTTTGCCTCATTGCAAACCTGGATGTACCAGATAGAAGTAGTAAATAATAATTTTATTCTGTTTGTACCCCTGACTGCCCTCCTGGGGGCAGACATCCTGATGAGAGTTAATTTAGATCTAAAGAAAAATCTAGCTGCAGGTCCACTGTATCTGAGATTATAGTGCCCATAGATGGACTGTCTCATTAGAGTTCCATTCACTTAGAATGGAAACGCAGAGATGAGAAGCTATTTTTCAGAGGCCTCAGTAAACATATAATTCACTGTCATGAAGTGCCTCTTACAAATGTGTTTGCTGTTGATGTGTTACACATTCTGTGAAAAAGGCTTCCCAAACTACCATCTCTTTGCTGAGATATCAGCCTTTCTTTAGACATTTAACTTTGATCTGTTTCAGTTTCTTCTACAGTTACTCCTCCCATATCCCATCCCCCTGCTAGCAAGAGTATCACATTTCTCACCCTGCAAGGTCCAGCTATTCAGTCAGCTTTGCATGACAATACACATCAAACAGACTTGCTTGCAGTCTGCCTAGTGTGCCAGTAAAAGTGTTCCCTCATTTCTCTTAATCCTGTCATCTCAATAGCTCTTTTACAGTAAATCATGTTACAAAATGCTTTTTGTCAATCCTTGATATAAAGGAGCTTAAGTATTCCTTTACACATACCTGTAATATACACTCATTACAATTCATCTTGGCCACTGACAGACTGAGCTCTGTCTGCAAAAAAAAGTACACTCATTTTAAGAATATGCATATTTTCCGTGAATAGAATTTCAGTCATCTATCTTGTTTTTCCTTATGCATACTGTTATGGGACAAGACCAGCTTATTAAAATGTATATTAATCTGAGTTTATTAATGATGCTATAACATGATTGTTAAAAAAAGCAAATATAATGTGTATGCAGGGCTGGGAAAAATACAGCTTCATAAGCCACAGTATTGCTGTCTTTTACACTGCATTCTTTTAGTATGTAATTTTTTGTTGTGATTTTTGGCTTTTCCCTGTTAGGGATCACCACAGCGGAACTCCGGTCCGCTAATGATTGGCAGTTGATTTTTACGTACCGAGTTGCCAGCCCTGACGCACAACCTTCAACGAAGGTACGCCCATTCACGCATGTCTCCACGCAGAAGACGCTCTGAGAGTCGAACCAGACAGCATCTTACCATGAGGCGACAATGCTACCGCAGCACCACCACCGTGGATTCTTTTAGTATGTAATAAGAGAGAATAGTATGTGTTGCATGTGGTGGGCGGCTACAGCGATGCAGTGGTTAGCATTGCTGCCTCACAGCAAGAGGTTTTCCGGTTCAATCCTTGGCTGGGGTGCCTTCTGTGTGGAGTCTGCATGTCCTCCCTGTGGTCACGTGGGTTTCCTCCAGGTGCTCCGGTTTCATCCCAAAAACATGCTGCAGGTGGAGTGGACACTCTAAAATGGCCCTGCGTGCGTGTGTATGTGTGCCTTCTGTGGAAGGTTGGGCACCGGCTGGCAATTCAACACTGTAATAATCCACTGCCAATCATGAGCAGACAGGTGATCTGCTGTGGTGACCCCTAACTGGGCAAAGCCGAAAGAAGTACGTGTTGCATGAAGTGAGGCATGCAGTTATTACAAAATTATTAGCCAGGCTAGAAGTGCGTTGTTGGCTAGGGCAGGTTTGAAACATCCAAAGTTATTAACAAGAGCACTTGGAAGCAGGTGGATCATATATATAAAGGTATTCCCCTGAAGTCTGAGGTGAAAATCACGAGGGATGAGGACATCTGCAAAGTTTTGCATTAGTCAAATTAACTAT
The DNA here is from genome assembly GCF_019279795.1 of Protopterus annectens. NCBI lineage: Eukaryota > Metazoa > Chordata > Ceratodontiformes > Protopteridae > Protopterus > Protopterus annectens. The sequence continues at coordinate 1,058,404,417 of NC_056747.1, read as the reverse complement.
AACATAATGACGCTGCATGACCAGGTTAGATAAGAAAATGTATAAAATTACAGGTTGTCTGTAAAGTGAGAATGCTTCATCAAGAACTATGGAGACTGATTCCCAGCTCTGTAAGAATAAAATGTCTGTTTGCACATCCTGAAGTGTTGTTCCTAACTGAAGGCATGCAAGGTAAATTTGTAATGTTATTTATGACTATAATAATTTGGTGCTGTTCTATGGATCTTAACTTTGGTACTGCTGCAGGGCAGTCCTAGAATAGGGCCCATTACAGATGTTCTGTGAATTCCACACTGCTTTGTATGGCATAGTCAGAGACTCAGATGTGCAGCTATTCAGGGTGTACAAACATACTAGCCTTGGCAGGGAAACTGTTTTGTAAGGGGAAAAGGGTTGGTTTGCATTTCTTTTTTTTAGACAAATTTTAGCAAATGTAAGTCAATGACTGTGTATGTAGTATAAGTGCATGACTGTTTTTTTGTTTGACTGAGTAGTTGTAAGATATATAAGTAATAGTGGGAGGACCCCACAGCAAATGAGTATAGTAAATGTATGTGCACATACAGTAAAGGACAAATTAACACAAGGAGGTGGCTTGTGGCGAGGGCGGTACCTTCAGGCTTGAAAGGTAAGAAGTATGAGAGATGTTTTTATTCTGTCAATGTATGAGAGAAAGAAAAGGAAAAGTTAAAAGCTAAAAATAGTTAAAACTAGTTCATGAGCCCACCGCATGATTGGGACGTAGCCTATATACTGTTTTAAACAAATTCATGAGCCTACCGCATGATAGGACGTAGAGGTATGTGTTGTTGAGAAATAAATTCATGAGCCCAAAAGCACACTGTGCCTTAAGAGTGTTATTGTTTGAAAGTACCCTCAGAGTGTCCGAGCTATGGGGACGTAGACTATATACTGTTTAAACAAATTCATGAGCCTACCGCATGATAGGACGTAAAGGTATCTGTTGTTGAAATAAATTCATGAGCCCAAAAGCACACTGGGCCTCAGAGCATCTGAAAGAGTGGTCAGTTCTGGACACAGTACCTATCCGCCCCGTTATCCAGACCACAATTCTGGAGCAGTAACTTTTGAGCTCATGCAGGGATGAAAGCAATGGGGTGCTGTGGGAAAAGGCAGATTGAAACCTCTCCTCTGTTGCTGCATGCTGACAGACTTCCTACCTTTCCCTCCCTGTATGGTATGTGGATTACTACAGTTATTTTCTTTTTTCGGAACTGCCAGGATCCAGGAGTTGTAAGATAATCCTAACATTTTTATTACTGATTTATAAAAATAAGAAAAATGGGATCAAAGATAAGTAAGCAAGATCAAATCTCTGAAAAGGGAATATCTACATATTTTATGTATTTTAATTATGGGAAGGAAAGTTGTAAATATCTGCATGACTGATTTCTGCTTACTAAGAATTGTTCTGGTGGGGTATTTCCATTACATGGAACTTATAATAACACTAAATTGCTGACACTGAAAGGCATTTTGGAAGAAAAAAAGCAAGGTAAGTGGGGAACAAATTACATCATTTTATTCTTGGTACAGTGAAGCACTTAAAAAGGAGTCAGCATTAAGAGGATTGCAGGATGTTAATAAGAAATTGTTGCAACAAGTAAGAGGTTAAAAAGGCAGTACAGACCAGTAAAATGGGATACTTTATCCTGTCTTAGGAGCAGGATTGGAACAAACTGACGGACAAAAAGCAGCAACTTCTGAGGAGGATGATAATCCTCCAGTAGATACTGCACCCCCACCCCCATATGCACCAGTACGGGAACCTCCTGTGCAAGACTTTGTTGTTTCTCAGACCCCTACCTTTCGGTCTACTGTCCATTGGATACCCAGTTCACGTGACACTGGTACCTCTCAGACTGGTTCCCCTGTTCAAACTACATCTTCTGAACAGGCATCTGCAGTCGAGGGGCGGCTTCTTCCTATCTTTCTCTGATAGCTTCTACTTCCCCAACAGGGGCATTAGTATTTGACATTCCTGTGTCTTACCATACACGCTCACATGAGTACCACAAGAGATTACAACCTCTGGTAGGGGATCTATTGGCACCTCTCAGGGAAATTTTTGGGGCTAACAATAGGGAACTTGTTCATCGTCCTTGGACATGTGCAGATTTGCATACAATGTCTAAAAACTTTCAAAATATTAGAGAAGATCCATTAAAATTCAAAGAAGAATTAAAAACTACAATAGAATGTTACAATCCGACTTTGACAGATTTACGTCAACTGCTGAGGGTAGTTACTTCAGATGAAATAAGAAATCAGTTACTGGAAAAGGCTGAAATAACAGATTTCACTCTCATAGGGAATGCATTAACAGATAAACGAACACGATTGTTACGACTATGGATGTGTGTGTCAAGTTAGGACTGACTGGTCTAAAATACAGGCATGTAAACAAAACACAGGGGAAGCTACTGCAGACTATTTTTTGTCACCTTGAAACAGTATTTGCTAGACATTCAGGAATACCAGACCCAGAAGAGCAAGCTAAGCCAGCTTTTGCAGCAGCCTTTGTGCAGGGTCTGCAAGTATAAATTCAACCTAGGGTTCCACCTGTGTCCCTCTTGGATAGGAGCTATAGGTGCTGATCGTGGAAACAGCAGTCTAACTTGGCTTGTAAGGGCCCTAGGGCCATTAGCCTAGTATGTTCCTATGATTCTATAAATATAAATTTACATTTTCTCAAACATTTCAACAGCAGACCACTAACACATATATTTTTGTTATCATGTGACAATGGTATGCTGATGCTATCATTACATGAAAACTCCAACAGTAGCAATAATTCACACACATATATTAGTACTGTATACCTTTACCATCACAGAATTAGCCCTTCCCACACAAGTCATCAATGCATTGCCATATCAGTATAATATCAGCTAGTAATTACTTTAAAGAGTGGTTTACAGGTTGACCATGAGATAAGGCATCATAACACACACATCTCAGAAACTGTCTGCATGTCATAAGCCTATCTCAGAACCTTCCATGTATTACTAGTTCAACTATTAAGGCATCCTGCTGTAACCTTGCAATACTACAACTGTTCTGAGAGACATAACTTCAACTGGATCTATGTAACCCTTAGAAAATAAACAGTTCCACATAGTAGCCCTTTGTAACATCACACAACTATCCCACAAACAGCATATATTCCCCATCACCACTTCATCATTACACTTCTGCTTTACCTGTTCATGTTAATCCTTTGTTGTTAAATCACTTTTATCATGCATCACTAGACACCTGGAATGTCAAATTCAGCTACCCATGCAATTCACGATCACATTACATTACATAAAACTGCATCATCATAATGTTGATCATTGTGGGAAAGCTGATAGGCCATAGACATGAGAAATCAGCATCACTTTCATCTCTTGTCCAGATCAACAGCATCAGTTGGTCCAAAGGCATGAAAAATGTCTCAAGCCCTTTTTTAAATGAAGAGATTCAGATAAGGAGTATGCTTCTTATTCAGTTTAGTAAATTGCTTATTGTAAATAAAAGATATCTGTGTATGCCCCTCTACAAACAGTTGTACAGAAACAAAGAAAGTGAAGTTCAGCATTAGGATGAGAGGGGAAGTGGCACTGCACAGTAACTGCAACTTTGTATGGAAATCAATGAGTAAGTACCTCAGGTTAGTGCATTTAGCAAGGCAGATGTCATGTGCACTTACGGGGAGAAATAGCTGCCACTGTTTATCTTATTCAGATTTGCTTGACAAAACTGGAGCAGAAAGTTGTGCACTGTGTAACTGCGACTGTGCTGAAATTTTATTATCATACACATTTAGTTGTTACAGCAGAGATCATTTTGCACAGGAACATCAACAAAGCAATTGTGATGACAATACTTAGGAGTATACACAAACATCAACTCATATGTACAAGAGGGATGGGCCATGGCTTCAGAAAAAGAAAAGAGTGCATAGGGCAAAGTTTGGGTTTTGAACAACTGAGCTGTACCATCAAAGTACAGGAAAGCCTGCAAATGTACAAACAGCCCATGGCAATAACACTGCATAAAGGCAAAGATTATAAGAGTTTCTCTAAGTTTAAAAACAGAGTGGTTATGCAGATAAGACAGCATTCATGTATCTTAGCAGCTACAAGTGCATAACAGGTATCATGCTGAGGAGATGAATTAATTATGCAGACATCACGACTCAGTTGATAACATTCAATAGCCCGTTCAACAACGGAACATGAAGGAGGAGGAGTGATGCATATGCCTGTGAACCCTAAGTCAGAGACAATGGCTTAGCATATTCACAGTAATCTTAATAATAGCATCAGATGAGGCAGAGGTCAATCAAAATACAACCTAACACTATTGTCATACGAGGATTTTTAACTATCCTACCATCAAGTGGGCAACCTACATGAACCCTTACTTGCACAAAAGTTCCTTGACTTTGGTAACTCAAATGCCCTGTAACAAATTGTACAAAACCCTAGAAGTGGCACAAATATACTTGACCTGGTGTTTCACCCACATGAGACCTTGGCACCACCATAAGTGTAGAATCCTTGTTAGTAAAATCTATTCATAAGTCAGTCACTTTTGAAGTAGCAGTAACTCCAGAACCCATCACAGGTGAAGTCAGATTAAAAAACTTCAAAGCAATTATACCCTCAGAGCGGCTGGCATAAACGATTTCCAAGTCCCAGTCCCCACAGATGATCTTGGCAACTATATTCTGTTGTCCTGTACCAACAATTATACAAAAGTATAGACTCGGTTGTGCTGGATAAGACCAAAGTTAGAGTCTCAAGGAAAAAACAAGCCACCCTGGTGGACAGCTCACATAGATAAACTATACAACAAGCTTTAGAAGCTGTTGTCTAAGAATGCCAAAGGGAGGTCCCAGAACTAGAAAAGCACCCTCCTAAGCCTAAATGAACAAATAAGACAACTTATAAAATCCTCTAAGGGCAACTTTGAGGAAAAATTAGCAATCACAGTCAAGAATAATCATAATGTAGGTTTTCCAGTTTCCTTTAATGCCTGCAGCATGTTTTCAGACATTATGTGCCTAAAAGGTATTAAGATTCTATCATGTATGCAGTTAGTCATAGAATTTTGGGGGTTATGATGTAGCCAACATCTCTTGTCTTGTATGAATATGTCTGGTCTGTCAGGAGGCATGTGGTAATTGTCCTGCAGTCTCATGGTATTGATATCAAAAGTAGCACAGTGGATAGTGTTGTTGCCTCACAGCAAGAAATTCCCTCATTTGATTCTTGGCTGCGGGGGCCTTCTGTACGGATGTCCTCTCTGTGTTCATGTGGGTTTCCTCTGGGTGCTCTGGTATTCTCTCACATTACAAATACATGCTGTAGGTGGACTGAACACTCTAAATTGGCCATAAACGTGAGTATGGTGTGTTAAGAAATACTTATAGGTTCATACTAGGCTATCTGCCCTGGGGCAATTATAAGCCTAGCCCGATTCTGTATGGCTTACGCCACCCCTTGATTTGAGTATACTGTGCCCTTTTTAAGGTTTAGTTTACTGTGCCTGTGTCTAATAGTGACACGGGAGTAATCCCTGGGACAAACCTATGATCCCCCATCCACTCATCAAGATTCCTCTTGAAGAGATTCAGTGAGGTGCTCTGCCTCACATAAACTGGAATTCTATTCCAGAGCGAAAGGAGCTTCTGGGTTATGAACCTGTCCCTCCAGCAGGATGTCCTTCAAGAATGCAACTGCAGTCATAACATATGGGTTGTCCTGCCTCAGGCAGCCCTCGGTCGGCCGGATTCCAAAGTCTGGGACCGACGTCGGCTGATGTCACATTTCTCTCCGTCAGAGCGACTGGAGTACATAAGCATCAGCCGACGCCATTTTCTTCAGTCTTTCTTGCCACGTGGTGCCCGAAGCAGAAGCAGTTCTCAAGTGCCGGTCGGTCAGCTCCTTTTCTTGCCTCAGCCGATGTCAGAAATTACTGAAAAAGTTAACAATTGTCTTTCTTGTGGTAAACAAATACCTCATAAGGATTTCCACTCTTACTGTCTATCTTGCCTTGGCCCAGACCACGACGTCTCGGCCTGTGTAGCCTGTGCTCGCTTCAACAAGCGCACTCTCAGGCGCCGGGCGGAGTTCGCTGAAGATTTTTTCGGCGAAAAATTTGCTTATACAATGCCGTCGGAGCTTCCGACATCGCAGACTCCCAAGAAACGAAAAGACCGGGACCGACATCCTTGGCCCGCGTCTACCACCGACTCCACGCCAAAACCTACCGCGAGTGCTTCGGTTCCTCCTGAGATGGTTATTCCACCGCTCCGAACCGAAGACACCGCATTACCGATGACTCCGATTCCGGATATCACTCCGCCAGTTATTGATTTTCCTCTGGATACCGAAACCGAGGAAATGCCCGAGACCATTGCTGTAGATAAGGTCACTCCTGCACGTGCAGCAGCCAGGCCTCCTATGGCCATGTCTATTAAGGCCTACACTAGGGCTAAGGCAGCCAGCAAGACCAAGCATCTTTCTGCTAAAGCCTTGCCTCAGCCTACTCCAGAGACACAAATTATGACTATGCCTGCTGACTTAATTTCTATGATTAGAGGTTCACAGGCCCATCCTGAGAGAGGATCTCAGCCTCCTCCTGATAAAAGGCCCCGGGTTGAACCCTCTGACCCTATTCCTTCAGATGAAGATTCTGAGGACTTTGGCCACTCTGATGGCCAGGGAAAGCTCTTCCAGACCTATGAGGACTCTGATGCAGAGGATTCCATCCCCTTAGCCTCCCCTCCTGAGGATATTTCTTTTGGGGAAGTTCTGCATACCATGAGGGAACATTTCAAGTGGCAAGGCCAGGAATATTCTGATTCCAGAAAGCGCCTTCAAACTTTCCTTAAAAAGCCCCAGCACAGGCCTTTAGCTATTCCTCCTGTGCTTGATGTTTTGGATGATTTATATTCTGACTCTAGTGTTACCCCTGACTCTCTCCCTCCTTCCAGCCAAGCCAGACAGGTACTACAGGGTCCCAGAAACACATTCCCATCTATTCAGGGCCCATACTGCTGATTTGGAAACTATTTCTCAGGGACCTAAAGGTGTTTCAGCTTCCACCTCTAAGAATCCTTTGCCCTCCAACAGGGAAGCTAGGTCATTAGAGAGATGGGGTAAAAAGGTTTACACCTCCACTACTTTATCTATGAGAGCTTTGAATTGCCTTTTTCATATGTTACAATATCAGGATTTCCTGTTAGAAGATTTACAGAAAACTTTGGCCTCTCCTGATCCTTCAGACAGGAAGTCTTTGCAGGAAGCTGTACATAACTCTCAGCAAGTAAGCAATCACTTCCTGCAGTGTGGATATGATGCACTGGAAGCTTCATGTAGGGCAGCTATGACAGGGGCAGTCATTCGTAGACATGCATGGTTAAAAGATCAACCTCTACCAGATCATGTAAAGGCAAAACTTCTGGATGCACCCTTGGAAAAGAACAAGCTTTTTGGTGCTAATGCTAAGGATGTGTTAAAGTCCATCGAGGAAAAAGCAAAATCAGTTCAGACGGTGAAAGATTTCCTCCAGGTTCAACCCCCCAGATTCAGTAGGAATTGGCCTTCAAAAAACAGGTCCTTTCCTAATCCTGAAAAATTTCAAAGGGGTAAAAACAGACGTGGCCGAGGAAGAGGACAATACAGAGGTCCTTACAGGGGACGACAATGGCAGCCAGCAAACCAAAGAAGTGACACAGGGGTTTCACCTGCCCCACAGCCACAATCTCAATGACTTTCCTCTACTTCCGCCTACCAGGGAACAAATAGAAGCTCCCTTGGGCGGGAAATTAGCTCTGTTTGCAGACAATTGGCACAAACTGACAAAGGACAAATGGATTTTGGACATTATAGACCGAGGTTACAGGTTCCATTTTCATACCTTACCAAGAAAATAAGGCATGCCAAACTTACCACAAAACCAGAGGGCAGAGGCTATCAAGCAAATCTCTCTGCTGACTTGGATGAAAGCAATAGAAAGAGTTCCACAGCAAATAACAAGGCCAGGGGTTTTACTCGAGACTGTTCCTTGTTCCAAGAAAAGAATCTCAATGGAGACCAATACTGGATTTGTCCGCATTAAAGACCTTTCTCATAGTACCAAAGTTCAAAATGCTGACTCTACAGCAACTCCTTCCCATGCTGGGCAAGGGGTCTTGGCTGATTACTCTGGACCTCAAGGAGGCATACCTGCATGTCCCTATCAGACACAGCTGCAGAAGATACCTCAGATTTCTTGCAGGGCCAGAGCATTATCAATTCTCCGCATTGCCATTTGGCTTATCTACTGCGTCCAGAGTATTCACAAAATGCCTGGCTTCAGTAATTGCTCATTGCAGGCTCCAGGGGTTCCAAATTTACCCGTACCTGGACGACTGCCTCATACAAGCGGACGACAAATTGATGTTGACAAAAAACTTGGACTATGTCATACGATTACTTCAAGCTCTGGGATACACAGTCAACTTCCAAAAGTCAAGACTTCAGCCATCCCAGCAAATAATCTTCTTAGAAGCCAAATTAGACACAGCCTCTCAAATGGCTTACCTAACAGAAGACAAGCAAGAGAAGTTAACTCATTATTTCAAAGGTTTGGCAAAACTTACCCAGATGACTGCAAGGAGATTCCTACAGGCCCTGGGTTACATGGCATCCTGCATTCTCCTGGTTCCATTAGCAAGACTACACATGAGAAAGCTTCAATGGTACCTAAAAGCCTATGGTCTCAACACAGCAACAACTTAGAGACAACCATACCGCTCATTCCATGCCTACAAAAGGAATTCCTATGGTGGGCCTCGGTAAGCCAGGCAAACACAGGTATGTCATTCAAGAAACCACAGATAACACAGACCATGACCACAGACGCCTCAGACCTTGGATGGGGGGCGCACATGGAAGGCAGGTGTATACAAGGACAATGGTCTCCAAAGGAAACACATCTGCACATAAACCAAAAGGAAATGCTGGCAGTAATGCATGCCATCGAGGCCTTTCAACACCAACTTCAACAAGGCCATTTACTGATATGGACAGACAACACCACTGTGATGTGGTATATAAACAAGCAAGGGGGCACCCATTCCTACCCCCTTTGCAGACTGACAATGCATCTTTGAGAAAAATCACTGAGCCTAAACATTCAGTTACAATCCCAGTTTGTTCCAGGCAAAGACAATGTGCTGGCGGACAGCCTAAGCAGGAATTTCACAGATCCACACGAGTGGAGGTTACATCCAAAGATCTTCACACAGCTCACTTCGACATGGGGCAGGCCAGAAGTAGACCTATTTGCCTCTCACCTCAACCATCATCTATAAAAATTCTGCTCAAGGACATACCATCCACAAGCTTGGAAAATAGATGCTCTCTCATTCAACTGGAACTTCCTAAAAATCTATGCATTCCCACCTCTGCCACTGATGACCTCAGTATTACTAAAGATCAAAGCAGAGAGACCCAAGGGGATCCTAATAGCTCTGGACTGGCCAAGACAACACTGGTATCCACTACTACGGAGCATATGTCACACCAAGAAGTGGGCCCTTCCCCAATGGCCTCTACTTTGACTCAACACAACTTCAAAACAGTGCATCCAAACCTTCAGACACTGCAGCTAACAGCCTGGGAGATCCCATGAATAACCTCAACCTATCTCTCTCCAAGGAAGTTCAGCGGATACTAACAGAAGCTCGCAGACCATCCACCAGAAAGGTTTACTTAGCAAAATGGAAGAGATTCAGCATTTGGAATACCAGCAAGGGACATGATGCATCATTATTGAACATCCCACTCATCCTGGAATATTTGGCAGATATGCTAAAGAATGGTCTCTCATATTCTTCCATAAAGATACATGCATCAGCTATTTCAGCTAGATATAACACTGATCCACCTGTCTTTTCACATCCTTTGCTAAGGCAATTCCTCAGGGGAATCAAGAACATTAAGCCACCAAGAAAGGCTCCAGTGCCAGCCTGGGACCTCAATTTTGTCCTAGAAAAACTGACTCTACCTCCATTTGAGCCAGCAGCTTTAGTTGACTTGCAATTTCTCTCATGGAAAACAGCTTTCCTGTTGGCAATTACCTCAGCAAGAAGGGTTTCGGAACTACAGGCCCTAATGGCAATACCACCGTTCATAATTTTCCACAGAGACAGGGTTTCATTAAGGACCAACCCTACTTTTATGCCAAAGGTGGTATCTAGAGTTTCTTTAAATCAAGCTATTCATCTGCCTGCTTTCTTCCCCAATCCTGAGAATAAGGGGGAAAGACTGTTACATACCTTGGACATTCACAGACAACTTCGATACTACCTGGACAGAACCAAGACCAGTAGAAAGTCTGACCAACTTTTGTAGCTTACGCCTGCAGTCCAAGGAAAAGCAATTTCAAAACAGACTATTTCAAAATGGATTGGACATTGCATCAGATTCTGTTATTCCTTTCATGGAAAGACTGTTCCAGCCAATGTCAGATCACATTCCACCAGAGCTACAGCCACCTCTACAGCATTCTTAAGAGGGGTGCCTACTAAGGACATTCTAGAAGCTGCTACATGGAGCTCGGTGCATACATTCTCCAAACACTACAATCTCCCTCTATACTCCAGATCCAGAGCAGGCTTTGCTTCGGCAGTCCTGCAGGGTTTGATTGCCACACCATCTTTTTCCTAGAGCATTCCTCCTCCCCCAGCTAAGCTATGGTATTCTACCCATATGTTATGACTGCAGTTGCATTCTTGAAGGGCATAGTACAGTTTTGTACCTACCATAAATGTAGATGTCCAATAGATATGCAACTGCAGTCGGATTTTCCCTCCCTCCATACCCCTCTATGCCTAGGGTCCACTCCTATCCCTGTTTATCTTAGCTGGGGATATCTGTTATGGTGTATCTGTTTATTGCTCATTTATTTGTCTGGAATCCTGTTTTTGTCTTCCAATTTGATTTCAGCCTTCCTTGGAGGGCACCTGGCATCTGGGGCAAGAAACACTGAAGAAAATGGCGTCAGCTGATGCTTATGTACTCCAGCCGCTCTGACGTCGGAGAGAAATGCGACATCAGCCGACGTCGGACCCAGACTTTGGAATCCGGCCGACCGAGGGCTGCCTGGGGCAGGACAAGCCATATGTTATGACTGCAGTTGCATATCTATCGGACATCTACATTTATGGTAGGTACAAAACTGTACTTTCTATTTATTTCTGTGCTGAAGTTCAAGTCCCTCGAGCGTGTGGCTCTAAGGGATTTAGATTTACTGAGGCGGAGCATGTCCATTAATTCTGGATTTGACATAGCTTTGTATGTCAGGCATAGATCGCCTCGAAGTAGGCAGTATGCAGCTGAGTAGAGCTGGAGGTTTTTTAACCGAGCAGCATATGGCATCTATTTGAGACCCTTGGTCCTCTTGGTGAGATACTTTTGGGGTCTTTCTAATTGCTGCAGGTGTCGGGTAAGGTACATCCCAAAAGGGGCATTGTATTCTATGATGGGCCTGATGAGGGATGAATAAAGGGGCACGATTACCTCTCTTGATCTAGATGTGAAACCATTCGTGATGAGGTGGGCTATGTAGAAGGTCTTTCTAATCACTTTGGCAAAGTGGTTTTCAAAGGAGAGATTGCTATCAACTTGGGTCCCCAGGTCCCTAATGACTTTCTCTGTACTTAATGGGTTTCCGCCTATGTGGTAATTTGTGGGCACATTGTTTTTGCCAAAGGGTATGACTATACATTTTTTGGCATTTAGCTTTAAACCATGGCCCTAGCACCAGTTATCTGTCTCTGTGAGACCTTTTTGAAGGATGTTTGTGTCGGCTGGAGAGTTGATTATGGCGCCCAGTTTGCCAGTCTGCGAACTTGGTGAGCCATAGTCCTCCCACGTTTGCTTGTACCTCTGAAAAGTATATACCGAACAAGAGTGGTCCCAGGACAGAACCCTGTGGGACTCCACTTGTGACTGGTTTCGAGTCTGACATGGCTCCAGCAACTCTCACTCTGTGGGTTCTGTCTTTGAGCCAGTTTGCGACCCATCTTGTGACATAAGGGTTTATATTTAAGCTGGATAGCTTATCTATGATGCCCGAGTGGGGTATTGTGTCAAATGCCTTTACAAGGTCCAGATAGGCTGTGTGGACTACCTTCCCTTCCCTTCATCTGTGGCTTTGGTGACTGTTTCAAAGAACTCAACCAGATTCAAAAGGCAGGATCTGCCCTTGACAAAGCCGAACTGGGTAGGATCTAGTGTCTGTAGGTCCCCAATGTCTTTGTTTATGAGCTCCATGATGATCCTCTCCGTAGCCTTGCAGACTAAGCTAGTCAGGCTTATGGGGCGAGTTTCCAGGGTCCGTAGAGGCTCCACCTTTGTGGAGTGGGACCACTGTTGCTGTACGCCATTCTGTGGGCACATATCCTGTAGTGAGGCTGAGATTGTATAGCTGTTTTATTTGAGGGATTAGTTCCTCTTGGAGTTCATGTAGGACACAACCTGGGACGCCATCTGGTCCCATGGAAGCAGTGTTTTTTGCTTTGGAGAGGGCAGCCTTCACCCGAGCATCTGAGATGTTTGGGAGGCAGCCCTCTGCCGGGATAGATACTTGCTCTTTTGGGGGGGAGGGGGGAGAGAAGTTTGCAGAATCAACTCAGAACAAGTCTGGGAGTTGCATCCCAGGTTTCTAACATAACTGAAAAAAGCCTTATGATTGTCTTTGGTGTCCTGTGCAATTTTTCTCTCGAAGCTGGCCTTGGAGGATTTTGAGGGATCGTAATTTTTTGCTAGTACTGATCAGAGATGCCTTCCCTATTAGGGATTTTGCTCTATCATGTAGTAGCTTCCTCCTTCTGTTGTACAGTTTATTTATGGCAGGGGTCCACCAGACTGGACGCCTGCCTTTGGATGATTGGGTCTTGGTTTTGTTTGGGATAGCATAATCCATGCATTCCTGGAGATGTCCGTAGAATGCATTTGTATAGGATTCTGCAGTTTGGGCCGTAGTTTCCACTGGCCATGGGGCCTTGAAGGATTCCACTTAAGTTTTGAGAAGTGAGAAGTTCGCTTTTGAGAAGTTTTTCACTGTGGTTTTCTGGGCTGGGGGTGGGTTCGGGATGTGGACATCCAGTTAAATTAATTTATGGTCTGATCTTACCAATGAGGGATATACTTCTGGTGTGGGGCATAGAGTCCCCATGTTGGTAATGATCAGGTCTAGTATGTTGTCCCCTCTTGTGGGAGTGGTGACTAGTTGTTCCATAGCATTTGAGTTTATAATTTCCAGGAATCTTTGGGCTTAGGTGCTGGGGCTTAAGTAGTGCTCCTAGTCAATGTTTGGGTAGTTGAAGTCACCCAGTATAATGGTGTTCAGAGAGATCTTCATGTTCTCCAATGTTTTCAGGAAAGCCGAGTGGGATTCCTGACTTTGAGAGGGTGGTCTGTAGGATGCTATAAACTGAAAAGCAGTCTTGCCCACTGTTAGTTGCACATGGATGGTCTCCGATACTTCGTGCAATGCCACTAACCTGGAGGTGTGGATATCCTTGATAAATATGGAAACTCCCCCCTCCTTTGTGGTTCGGTCCGGGTTTTGGGGCCGAAAAGCATGATATGAGGTATAGCCTGGTAGTGCTGGGGTGCTCTCTGGAGCCTTGAACCAGGTTTCTTTCACTGCACAGATATCGATGTTCTCCATACTGAGGAGAGCTTCGAGTGCGTGCATCTTGAGGTTAAGACTTCTGGCGTTTAGCAGCATTACCCTTAGTTTCTTGTTCCTTGTGCTGTCGATGGGGGTGGGTTTGACTTTTGAGCCTTGCCTAAAAAGGCACTATGGGGGTGGCAAGAGCCTTTGCCAATATCCGAAAGCCCAGTGGTGACAGGTGCAAGCCGTCCCTAGCAAAGCAATGTGGCTTGTCGAGCATGTCATCCCAGGCTGACAGACACTGGATCCCCTTTGAATGACACCAAAATTTTAGCCAGTTGTTAAAATCGATCATTTTGTCTTTGTACTGTGGCATCATACTAGGTGAGGGTAAGATGCTGCTCAAGGTCAGGGTCATACCAGCCTGGGCTACATGATCAGAGAGCTCCTCTATGTCTCTTTTCATGTAGTCCAGGGAGGTACATCTCAGGTCATTCACACCAGCATGTACAATGACTGAGTCATATTTGTATTTGCTTTGGAGTGACCTGAGTGCTTGCATTATGTGTCGGATCCTAACACCCGACAGGCAGCTCACCGTGACCTTCTCTTTATTCAGCCTGGTGAGCGGGACGTCAGTGTGTCTTACAATAGAGTCACCTATAACAAGAGTATCAGGTGTGTTATTCAGCCTTAAGGGCTGTGGCTGCTTGGCACACTGACTTTGTGGGTTATGTGTTGTGTGTGTTTTGTTTTGAGGTAGAGTTTGCTTGGATGTCTGCTTTGGAGGTCTCTGTTGCTTAGGTAGATTTTTATTTAGAGCCTCCGAGTATGTTTTTGTGTATTTGTGTTTGGTTCGCTGATGTGGTGGGATTATGTGATACTGGAATTGTGTTGTGTGAGGTTACCTTCTCCTCCTGACTGGTTACACCAGTTTTGAGATGAGAGAGCTCAGCCTCCAGTTTGGCTAAATAGTTGCATCTCTCACATATATTTGAACCTGTTTGGAGGAGGAGAGGGTTGTCCGTGTACATGAGACAGTTGTAACATTGCCTCAAAATTCCCAGATTCACCACCTGGACTGGAGAGGAAACCATTGACTGACCTTTGGACATGCTAGAGTAATAGGGAAACTGAATTTAAGACAGACCAATAGAGGACAGGGTAATCGTAGAGAGTATAAGAGTAAGTAGTGTTTCTGGTTTAATAGTGCTAACTTGTAGGATTACTTAATTGGACCAGTGAAGGGCCTTGGAATGAGAATATGGTGTTTAAATTGAGAGATAGAGCAGTTCTAAGGGAAAAAGTGAAGAGCAGACTTTGTGGAGCCAGGAATAGTTTAAACCCAATTAGGCGGCGCTGCCCGCTGTTGCGCTATGCACAAAAACGCGCAAAAGAGGGTTTTAAGAGAGGAAGATGAAGGAGTTTTGGAATTGACCCAAAATGGCCAATAAAACTACAGTTTCAAGTCAGTAACCACTCCCACAGGGGCAGGCAGGCTGCTCAATGTTTTTCACTGCCAGTGATCAACAGAGAGACTTCCCTTTAGCCCAAGCAAAAAATGGCCTCACAGAAACTTACAAACAGTTCAAGAACAGCAAGCCTGTAACTTATCTTTTTTAAATCTCAGAAAAGTGGGAAAAAAGCAAGATTTTTTATTGTTTTTTTTTTGTTTTTTCAGAGATAGCAAAGGTTCACAAGTATCAACAAGTTATAACAGTGCAGTAAATGATCCCACACAAGAGTGCTAGGCCAAAGACAGATAAAATGCAAGTTTTGAGAAAAAAACGATTTTAAAAATAAGTGCAAACAGGAAATTCAGTAAACAGCTCTAGGTTGTGCTCTAAATACAGTTACTAATGCAGAAATCAAATTTAACAAGCCAGAAAATGCTCAAAATAGGCGGCTATGCAGAAAAACTTAGCAAATAAACAGAGGAAAAATACTTAAAATCTCAAAAGTGGCAACTTTCTTCTCTCAGCGTTTTCTCCTCTTGGTGGGTGCTTCACCAACAGCCAACAAGCCTGAAAAGACGCCAAAACCATGAGGCAACCAGGTTTTAAGAGAGGAAGATGAAGGAGTTTTGGAATTGACCCAAAATGGCCAATAAAACTACAGTTTCAAGTCCGTAACCACTCCCACAGGGGCAGGCAGGCTGCTCAATGTTTTTCACTGCCACTGATCAACAGAGAGACTTCCCTTTAGCCCAAGCAAAAAATGGCCTCACAGAAACTTACAAACAGTTCAAGAACAGCAAGCCTGTAACTGAACTTTTTTAAATCTCAGAAAAGTGGGAAAACAAGATTTTTTTTGTTTTTTTCAGAGATAGCAGAGGTTTACAGGTATCAACAAGTTATAACAGTGCAGTAAATGACCCCACACAAGAGTGCTAGGCCAAAGACAGATAAAATGCAAGTTTTGAGAAAAAAACGATTTTAAAAATAAGTGCAAACAGGAAATTCAGTAAACAGCTCTAGGTTGTGCTCTAAATACAGTTACTAATGCAGAAATCAAATTTAACAAGCCAGAAAATGCTCAAAATAGGCGGCTATGCAGAAAAACTTAACTTCAAAAGGAGCATCTACCAGGTGGTGCAAACATTGCCTCTAGAAGACTGTCGCTGCTGAAAAGACACACTGACCCCAATGTGCAGATTAGGAAACACAGATTCTGGATGGCTGGATTTCCAACTGAACAAAAACTGCTGTTGCCTGGGTCAGAAAAGAGTCGCCACAATGATATTTGTAGAGTCCTTGTGTATCTTCAAAATGGCTCAGGATATTGTTAGAAAAGGATCGTTCCTGTCTAAGAAAATGAAAATTTGTTTTCCTTGTCTTTTTGCATGAAGTCCTGGACCTGAAATTTTTAAACTGGCTGTTAGTGGTGGTGAAATGATTTGTTAGAGATGTTCTTCACAGATGAATTAATTCCAGGAAGATCCCGATTCAGTTTCCATTTCATGAGAGTCTGTCTTGGTCCTGCCCAGCTTCTCTCCCACAAGATCTTGTACTGAGTGTATATAACATGCCTGCAGAGTGAAATTATGCTGAAAATTTATATCGGAGGCTACCATGACTAGTATAGACAGAGGGTATGATCCTGCGTAGTTTATGTACCACATCGTTATGGTGCTGTCAGAAAACACTTGTAACAGCACTGGGAGCATAGATAACTGACAGTGCTAAGCTAAAATGAAAAACAAAATGTGTAAGTCGAGCTAGAAGTTCTATGACTCACTCTCATTCTTAGTCCAAGTGGGAGTAAAGAACTTGAGGAGTACCTCCCTGGACTACATGAATGTAGTCATTATGGAGCTCTTGGGCTATGTGACCCATGCCAGTGTGAGCCTAGCATTCTGCCTTCTCCAAAGATAATGACACACTATAAAAAGAAAAATTACTGACTTTAATAAATGGCTTTGAGTACAGTATCGTTTAAATGGGCTACAATATTTGTCAGCATAAGAGGATATGGCTGACAGACCACACTGCAGCCAGGGATGGTCTGCACTTGGCACCATCTGGGATTCTGAATATTAGTTAAAATGCTGTCTACCCCATACTTCCTTTTTTAGAAATTTGTCAACTTGATAAACCTACTGATATAGCTAAGCCAGCTCAGGAAACCATGCCATATCCTTGCAATTATAGGTCCCTCTCTATGACCCTGGAAAACCATAATACATACTTAAATATACTGGAGAGAGCCCCCATTTGATCCAATACCATACTCAAGGGTGATTTTAACTGCTCTAATATAAGGACCCACTAACATGCAGGCTTAGCATTGCTATACTTTGTATATGCAAACACCATGGACCATTTAGTCTGTACACCCACTAGGGTTGCAAATATTGACCTGGTCCTCACAAACATGGCAGAAATATTTCACCCTCCCCCAGAGTAATGTCCTCACTGTTCTGGGCAGACCATCAGAGTGTCTTCTTTGAAGTAAGGGTAAAAACAAACACACCAGCTAACCCTGGAACTTTTAGGAATTATTCTAGGGCAAACTTTCTCCTAATAACTGACACTCTGGCCAAATTGTAAGCTGCCACAAACTATGAAAACACTGCTGCCTATGAGGAATCATTCATAAAAACCCTGTATAATCATATTAATAGGTGCATAGAGACAGCTGTACCTACCTGCATTTAAAGCAAGATCAAAACATAGGCCATCTTAGTAAAATCTCATCAATGAGGTGTACAACAAAAGGAAGAAATGCATGCCAAAAAGTAATAGGTACAACGTCCAGCAAGGTAAAACTCCCTCATCAACCAAAACAAGCAAGTTGGTGAGCTAGTCAAATCTAACAAAGGCATATTTGAAGTAAAATTAGCATCCAAGGACAATCACAAAGCTTTCTTCACTTATGTCAACCTCAAAGGCAATACAAAGCAATGTACTGAATTATTTGTAAATGATGCCATGCCACCTGTACAGAGCCAGAGGATAAAGCTAACCTCCTGGCCAACAAATTCAGCTCCAGATTTAATCCCCCCTCACTACCCGATGTCCCTCAGGAAATGCCAATATCCATAACTCCATCAGTTATCAAAGAAAAAGCAAGTACTCAAATGGCTCTCCAAGGCCAAGAACACAGCATCTGTGGGTCCCAATAATACCCATTCACCCCCATGCTGCTGCAATTTCAACTTTGCAGCATAGCTCAGTGATATACCCTATCAAATGAATTGGTCACTACCTGCCACTGTCACTCCATTTTATCATATATATATATATATATATATATATATATATATATATATATATATATATGGGTCTACTTTAGAACACCGACATGCCAAAACACCGACGATGTGAACTCTGAGACTGGAAGATCGACAGTTCAAAAGCACACAACTTCACATGCCCGACGAACCACAATCCCGACAATCAACAGAACAAATACCTTTTCCAAAAAACACACACACAAGCACACCACAAACCTACACTAAACCTTACATACACAACTATCTATGCACTAACCTTAACCTAAACCCTAACCCTAAGGTCCGTCACTATCACTCACCTAACCCACGCCCTAACCCTAACTCACTTAACCAGCCCCTAATCCTAAAGTCTGTCACTGTCGTACACTTACCTTAACATGTCGGTGTTCTCAGCGTCGGGCTTTTAAACTGTCTGTCATCTCAGTTGTCGATCTTCTGGTCTCGGTGTTTTGGCATGTCAGTGTTCTAATGTAGACCTATATATATATATATAAACAAACTATACAATAGAAGGAGGAAGCTACTACATGATAGAGCAAAATCCCAAAAAGGGAAGGCATCTCTGATCAGTATTAGCAAAAAACTACAGGTACTCATAAAATCGTCTAAGGCCAGCTTTGAGAGAAAAATTGCACAGGACACTAAGGATAATCACAAGGCTTTCTTTAGTTATGTTAGGAACCTGGGTGGGAATTCCCAGATATGCTGAGAATTTGTCCAAAATGACAAAAAATACACCGAACCCACAGACACTGCCAACATCCTAGCTGACAGCATCAGCGCAAACTTCTCCCCCCCCCCACCAGAAGGGCAAATATCTATCCCAGCTGAGTGCTGCCCCCCTGACATCTCAGATGCTCAGGTAAGAGCTGCCCTCTCCAAAGCAAAAAAACACAGCATCAATGGGACCAGACGGTGTCCTGGGCTGCGTCCTACATGAACTCCAAGAAGAGCTAAACCCAAACATAAAACTACTGTTCAATTGCAGCCTTACTACAGGATATGTACCCAAAGAGTGGCGTACAGCAACGGTGGTCCCTCAACGGATCCTGGAAACTGTCGCCCCATAAGCCTGACTAGCTTGGTCTGCAAAGCTATGGAAAGGATCATCATGGACCTTATAAATAAAGATATTGGGGACCTACAGACACTGGATCCTACCCAGTTCGGCTTTAAGGGCAGATCCTGCCTCTTAAACCTGGTCGATTTCTTTGAAACAGTCACCAAGGCCATTGATGAGGGGAAGGTGGTCCACACAGCCTACCTGGACCTTGCAAAAGCCTTCGATACAATACCCCACTCGGGCATTATAGATAAGCTCACCAGCTTAAATATAAACCCCTATCACTAGATGGGTTGCAAACTGGCTCAAGGACAGAACCCACATGGCTAGAATTGCTGGAGCCATGTCAGACTCTAAACCAGTTACAAGTGACGTCCCACAAGGCTCAGTCCTGGGACCTCTCTTGTTCGGTATATATTTTTCATAGGTACATGCCAACACGGAAGGACTGTGGCTGACCAAATTCGCAGATGACTGCAAACTGGGCACCATAATCGACTCTCCAGCCATCACAAGCATCCTCCAAAAGGGCCTCATAGAAACAGACAACTAGTGCCAGAGCCATGGCCTCAAGCTAAACGCCAAAGAGTGTATAGTCATCCCCTTTGGCAAAAACAAAGTGCCCACAAATTACCACATAAGTGGTAATCTATTAAGTACAGAAGAAGTAATTAGGGACCTG
The DNA here is from genome assembly GCF_019279795.1 of Protopterus annectens. Classification (NCBI taxonomy): domain Eukaryota; kingdom Metazoa; phylum Chordata; order Ceratodontiformes; family Protopteridae; genus Protopterus; species Protopterus annectens. Next base: position 1,058,384,251 of record NC_056747.1, on the reverse strand, counting down.
GGGACCGAAGTTGATAGCAATCTCTCATTTGACAACCACGTGGCCAAAGTGGTTAGAAAAACATTTTATATAGCCCACCTAATCATGAAGGGATTCACATCTAGATCAGGGGAGGTCATCGTGCCTCTTTACTCATCCCTCATCAGGCCCATAATAGAGTACAATGCCCCTTTTGGGATGTACCTTACCAGACACCTGCAGCAACTGGAAAGACCCCAAAAGTACCTCACCAAGAGGATCAAAGGGCTCAAACAGATGCCATATGCTGCCCGGTTAAAGAAACTCCAGCTCTACTCAGTGGCATACTGCCTGCTCAGAAGTGATCTGTGCCTGACATATAAAGCCATGTTCAACCCGGAATTAATGGACATGCTGCACCTCAGAAAATCCAAATCCCATCGAGCTACGCGATCGAGAGACTTGAACCTCAGCACTGAAATAAATAGAACATGCTGGAGGGACAGATTCATAACCCAGAGGCTCCCTTCACTCTGGAATAAAATCCCAGTCCAGGTTAGGCAGAGTCCCTCATTGACTCTCTTCAAGAGGAATCTTGATGAGTGGATGGGGGGATCGTAGGTTTACCCCGGGTATCACTTCTGTGTCACTGTTAGACAGAGGCACAGTATACTAACCTCGAAAAAGGGCATAGCAAAATTAATTTTAAAATGGGTGGCGAAAGCCAAACACACTCTGGCTTGGCTTATAAATGCCCTAGGGCAGATCGCCTAGTATGAACCTATGAACCTATATATATATATATATATATATATATATATATATATATATATATATATATATACATACACATACACACACACACACACACATACATACATACACACCTGCACAATCTATACATTAAAAAAAAAAAAATATATATATATATATATATATGGTTCCCTATCAGAAGCCTGAAACACTATAAGCCTGAAAATCAAAATCCTGAAACCAAAAGCCTGAAAATTCAAAATCCCGAAAACCCAAAATCCTGAAACTCAAAATCCTGAAAACACAAAATGGACATACTGACATCATTGTGGCTTTGCTATTGTTAGCCCTGTGGTGTTAGGTCATGCGTTGGGTTCAGGTAAGTGTGCGGTTGGTTTTATGTTAGGGTTAGGGGCGGTTTAAGTGAGTTAGGGCGCAGGTTAGGCATGTATGCAATAGTGACAAATATTGGGGTTAGGGGCGGTTTAAGTAGTTAGGGTTAGGGCGCGGGTCAGGTGAGTGTGCGATAGTGACGGACCTTAGGGTTAGGGTCAGGGTCAGTTGGTAGATATTAGTGTCTTTATAGTGACATATTAGCATTATTTGTGTTTTCAGGATTTTGAGTTTTCGGGATTTTGAATTTTCAGGCTTTTGGTTTCAGGATTTTGATTTTCAGGCTTATAGTGTTTCAGGCTTCTGATAGGGAACCATATGTGTATATATTTTGATGTATAGATAAGCATATTCTACAGGTGTGTGTGTGTGTGTGTGTGTGTGTGTGTATATATATATCTATATGAGAGAGAGAGAGATAGTGAGGGATTTATATAATGGCCATTTTGCATAGGGACACCAGACATAGTAGGATTATACCCAAAAATTAATGCAGATGGACCACAAGGAAGGGCCATGGCTTCATCAAAAGGAAGGGGTCCAAAAATGTAAAGTTTTCACTTTAAACAACTAATCTGTAACTTCAAAGTACAGTAAAGACAGCAAATGCACAAATTGCCTTTGGCAACAGCAATGCATAAAGACACATCATAAGGCATTCTCTAATGTGAAAAACAGATCAGTTCTGCAGATAAGACAGCTTTCATGTCTCTCGAAGATCATAGCG
>NC_056747.1:1058229426-1058381920 GCF_019279795.1 Protopterus annectens | reverse complement strand
TATTTGGGGGTTTAAAAAATTTTTTTCCGGGGAAACCCGCTTAATAGTGAGTTTGTTGAATGTAGCACAAAAACGACAGGCCGAGACGTCGTGGTCTGGGCCTAAGCAAGGAAAGCAGAGGGAATGGAAATCCTTATGCGGTATTTGCTTCCCACATGAAATGCAATTATTAACTTTGTCTGACATCGGTCTGAGGCAAGAAAAGTTTCCCCAGCGGGGTACTTAGCTTTCAAGAAGACTTCGGTTGAAGAATAGTCATATTCTCAGGAGCTGGCCGACCGGCACTTGCGAACTGCTTCTGCTTCGGGCACCGCGCGGCAAGAAAGACTGAGGAAAATAGCGTCGGCTGGTTCTTTTATACCCCTGCCGCACTGACGTCAGGGAAGAAGCGACGACATCCAACGCCGGACCTAGACTTTGGAATTCGGCAGACCGAGGACCTGCCTGACGGCAGGATAACCCATCTGTTATGACTGCAGCTGTATGCACGATGAACATCTGGGATTTATTAACTGAATCACAATTTATGTCAGCTGCTATTGGCACTGCACCTACCTTTTCATTTAAAAGAACCAAAACCATAAGAATGAGTTTAGAAAACAGAGATTTACCTTTTCTTATTAAATCTACTTCTACTTCCAACTCTCAAAATGGGATGTATTCATGTAATAAATGTGTGGTATGCCCTAATATTTCCACAGGATCTCAATACATGTTCACACATTGTAATTATACTATTATGTTTTCAAAATATTTCTTCTGCCCTTCTACAGCAGTAGTATATGCAGGTATTTGTGCATCTTGTAAAGCATTTTATGTAGGTAAAACTACAAGAAAACTTTCAGATAGAATTAAGGAGCATCTAGGAGCCATCAGGGCAAAGAACTTAAATAATGCCTTTGCTAAACATAGCATTTTTTTGTACTTCTTTTAGTAAATTTTACTTCATAGTATTAGAATAAGTTAACTGTTTTTTTTGGAGATTGGGAATTATATTTAGAACTAAGAGAAAGTACAGTTTTGTACCTACCATAAATGTAGATGTCCGATAGGCATGCATCTGCAGTCCTAACATATGGGTTGTCCTGCCTCAGGCAGCCCTTCGGTCGGCCGGATTCCAAAGTCTGGGTCTGGCCTCGGCTGATGTCGCACTTCACCCGACGTCATAGCTGCTGTGTACTGGGTATAAAGGCATCAGCCGACGCCATTTTCCTCAGTGTTTCTTGCCCCAGATGCCAGGTGCCCTCTACAAAGGCTAAATTTGGATAAATGCAAATGATTCCAAACAGTAGAGAGCAAACAATATAAGAATGTATATACAAACAAATACACCATAATAGATTCCCCCAGCTAGCTACAAGGGGGGGTAAATACCCTAGGAATACCACAGAGGGGAAGGAGGGCGGGTAATCCTGACTGCAGATGCATGCCTATCGGATATCTACATTTATGGTAGGTACAAAACTGTACTATGTCCTTCAAGGATGCATCTGCAGTCCTAACATATGGGTAGAATACCATAGCCAAACTGGGGGAGGAGGTACTAAGATAAAGATGGTGTAGTTAAGAACACTTGCAAAACAGCAGTTGCAAAACCTGCTCGGGATCTGGAGTATAAAGGAAGATTATAATGCTTGGCAAATGTATGCACGGAGCTCCAAGTAGCAGCTTCTAAAATGTCTTTAGTAGCCACTCCTCGTAGGAAAGCTGTAGTGGTGGCTGTAGCTCTTGTGGAGTGAGGCCTGATATTTTCTGGAGTTGTCTTTCCATGAAAAGAGTAGCAAAATCTAATGCAATTTCCTATCCATTTTGAGATTGTCTGTTTTGAAATTGCTTTTCCTTGCATTCCTGTTGCATATGCTACCAGAAGCTGGTCAGTTTTTCTGTTGGTCTTAGTTCTGTCCAGATAGTAGCGTAATTGCCTGTGCACATCCAAGGTATGTAGTAGTCTTTCCCCCCTGTTCTGTGGGTTGGGGAAGAATGTAGGTAAGTGAATCGCTTGGTTCAATGATACTCTGGAGACCACTTTTGGCATAAAAGTAGGGTTAGTTCTCAGAGACACTCTATCCTGATGGAAGATAAGGAAGGGCTGTACTGCCATTAATGCCTGTAACTCAGATACCCTTCTTGCTGAAGTGATTGCAAGCAGGAAAGCAGTTTTCCAAGATAAGAACTGTAATTCTGCTGTTGCTGCTGGTTCAAAAGGGGGAAAGTGTTAACTTTTCCAGCATAAAGTTAAGATCCCATGTAGGCAAAGGTGGTTTCCTTGGAGGCTTTACATTTTTAATTCCTCTCAGGAACTGCCTGAGTAGAGGATGAGAGAAGAGTGGAGGATCCATGTTGTATTCTGCTGAAATTGCTGATGCATGAATCTTAATGGAAGAATAGGACAGGCCATTGTGGAGGAGTTCTGCTAAATATTCCAGGATGTTTGCTATGTTTGCTAATGATACATTTTCCCCTTTTGCTGCACTCCAATTGAGGTATCTTTTCCATTTGGCTGAATAAGTCTTCCTTGTGGAGGGTCTGCGAGCCTCCAGGATAATGTCCTTAACCCTCTGAGATAAATCTGGGTTATTTTGTTTTATGCAATATTCCAGGCAGCTAGCTGTAGTGTTTTCAAGTTTGGATGTAGGATCTTGTAGTTGTTCTGTGTTAGAAGTAAAGGACATAGAGGTAGAGGCCATGCTTGTGTCCGAGACGTGCTTCTTAGTAGCGGGTACCAATGTTGCCTCGGCCAGTCTGGAGCTATCAGGATTATCCTTGGCTGATCCTCTTTGATCTTCAGTAGTACTTTGTACATCAAAGGAAGAGGTGGGAATGCATATGCTGTCAGGTTTTTCCAGCTGAAGGATAGGGAGTCCACCCTCCAAGCAAGTGGATGGTATGCTCTTGTGCAGAATTTCTTCAATTGGTGGTTGTGTGGGGAGGCGAACAGGTCTATTTCTGGTAGTCCCCATTTCTTTGTTATGGTTTTGAAGATGTCTGGATGCAGCATCCATTCGTGAGCATCCATAGTAGTTCTGCTTAAGGTGTCTGCTAGTGAATTTTCTTTTCCTGGTACAAATCTGGCCTGGAGTTGAATGTTGAGGTTCAGGGCCACGTTCTACAGATCCATTGCCATCCGGCATAGAGGATATGAGTGTGTACCTCCCTGTTTGTTGATGTACCACATGACTGTGGTGTTGTCCGTCCTTATCAGCAGGTGACCTTGTTGAAGAAATGGTCTGAATGCCTGGATTGCATGTTTCACTGCCAGCATCTCCTTTTGATTTATGTGTAGATTCAGCTGGTCTTGTGTCCATAGGCCTTGTAAACACTTGTCCACCGTGTGCGCCCCCCAGCCTAGGTCTGAGGCGTCCGTGGTGATGGTCTGGCTTGGATGAGGTTTGTGGAAAGGCAATCCTCTGTTCAAATGACAGGCCTGAGCCCACCACAGGAATTCTTGCTTCAGGCATGGAATTATTGGAATCTGGGCTTCTAGACTGTGCTTGTGTTGAGACCATACATTCCTTGGGTACCATTGCAACTTCCTCATATGCAGTCTGGCATGTGAAATCAATATTATGCAGGATGCCATGTAACCCAGGGCTTGCAGGACTTTCCTTGCAGTAAGCTGGGTCTGTGTTGTTAATGTCATGAAATAGAGTGGTAGTTGCTTTTGTTTTTCTTCTGTGAGAAATGCCATCTGAGTTGATGTGTCCAGTTCTGCACCCAAGAATGTTACCCTTTGGGATGGTACCAGCCTTGACTTTTGCATGTTGACTGTGTATCCCAAGGCTTGCAACAGTTGTATAACTTTTCTAAATCTTTTGTTAATTTTGTCTTGTTGTCCGCTTGTATTAGGCAGTCGTCCAGGTATGGGTAAATTTGTATTCCCTGAAGCCTGCAATGAGCAATTACTGATGCCAGGCATTTCGTGAATACTCTGGGTGCAGTAGATAAGCCAAAGGGCAATGCTGAGAATTGATAATGCTCTGATCCTGCAAGAAATCTGAGGTGTCTTCTGCAATCTGGTCGTATAGGGACGTGCAGGTATGCCTCCTTGAGATCTAGAGTCACCAGCCAAGACTCCTTGCCCAGCATGGGAAGAAGTTGCTGTAGGGTCAGTATTTTGAATTTTGGAACAATGAGGTATGTGTTCAGAGCGGACAGGTCGAGAATAGGCCTCCATTGATTTTCTTTTCTTGGTACAAGGAAAAGTCTGGAGTAAAATCCTTGTCCTTGTTCCATAGGTGGTACCTTTTCTATAGCTCTCATCCTTAAGTAGGTTGTTGATTTGTTTTAGAGCGTTTGTTTTTTGGCTGGGTGTTAGGTTTGGCATTCCTCTCTTTTTTGGTAGAGTGTGGAAGTGAAACCTGTAGCCTTTGTCTATTGTTTGTAAAATCCATTTGTCTCCTGTAATATAATGCCAGTTTACGGAAAATAAGGCTAGTTTTCTGCCCAAGGGTGCTTCCAGTTGTTCCCTGGTAGGCGGAATCAGAGCCAAGTCATTGTGTCTGTCCTGTGGAAGTGGTTGTAGCTGAATCTGTGGCAGTATTTCTCTGGTTGTTAGGATGCCACTGACGTCCCCTGTAGGCACCCCTGGATTGACCTCTGCCTCTTGGGCGTCTATTTCTGCCTCTCTGTGCTCTGGAGGTGTCTGGAAAGGACCAATTATTCGAAGGCCAATTTCTGCTAAACCTCAGGGGTTGGACCTGTAAGAAATCCTTGACTGTTTGGACAGATTTTGCTTTTTCTTCCACCTTCTTTAGAACCTGCTGTGCAGGGGAGCCAAACAAACTGTTTCTCCATAGGAGCATCTAGGAGTTTTGACTTTACATGGTCTGGTAAGGATTGTTCTTTTAACCAGGCATGCCTTCTAATCACTGTTCCAGTCATAGCTGATCTAAAGGAAGCCTCCAGTGCATCATAGCCACATTTTAAGAAATGGTTACTGACCTGCTGAGAGTTATGTACCAAATCCTGAAGGGACTTACGGTCTATAGGTTCAGGAGAGGACAGTTTTTTATTTAGCTGGTCTAACAAAAATTCCTGGTACTGAATCATGTGAAATTGACAGTTTAAGGCCCTGGCCGAAAGAGTAGCAGAAGTATAAACCTTTTTACCCCATCTCTCTAATGCTCTAGATTCCCTTTCAGAGGGGAGAGGGTTTTTGGCAGAGGCAGCAGCAACAGCTTTGGGGCCCTGTGAAATGGTTTCAGGATCTGCAATAGGGGCCTTATACAAATGGTAGTGTGTGTCCGGGACCCTGGAATATCTGTCAGGCTTGGCAGGGGCCGGAGGGAGAGAATCAGGGGCAGTACAGGCATCATTATATGCATCATCAACAACTGTTAGTACTGGAGGAATGGCTAAAGGCCTATGCTGTGGTAAATGTAAAAAGGTCCTTAGCCTTTTCCTTGAATCTGAAAAATCCTGGCCCTGCCATTGAAAATGTTCTCTCATAGCATGTAAGGTTTCCCCAAAAGAAAATTCTTCAGGAGGAGAGGCAGAAGGAATGGAGTCTTCTGCATCAGAATCCTCATAAGGAGAATATGGGCCTTCCGGAGGGTCTGGAATATCTGAATCATCCGAGGAATAGTCTGTAGAAACAGGATCCGGGGGTTCAGTTCTAGGCCTCTTATCTGGAGGGGGTTGAGAGGCCCTGTCTGGGTGAGGTTGGGATCCCCTGATCAAAGAAATGAGATCCTCAGCCAGGCTGAGCATTTGGGAACTAGAGGTAGGCCTGTGTGAGGGAGTTTTAGCAGTTAAGGCCTTAGAAGATTTAGCTGCTTTAGCCCTGGAAAAAGCCTTGATAGACATAGATGCAGGGGGTCTAGCAGCTCCACGTGCAGGGGTAGATATGTCTAAAGGAATAGTATCTGATAAATCCTGGGTGCCTGCTTCAGCAGGGGTAATTTCAGTAGCAGATTCAGCCATGCTCTGTGAGGCCTCGGCTATCGGAGGCATGCTTTCGGCCGAAGGAAGAACCGAGGACTCTGTTTCAGCTGAAACCGAGACACTCGCGGTTGGCCTAACCGTGGTTTCAGCCGAAACCGCGGACCGCGAGTGTCGGTCCTTTTCCTTACGCTTTTTAGCTAATTGTGTAGTCGGAGTCTCAGACGGCATTTTGTATGCAAAAGCGGGACCAAAAAACTCCTCTGCAAACTCCGACCGACGTCTAAGCGTTCGTCGGTTGAAGGAAGCACAGGCTAGACAAGCTGATACGTCGTGGTCTGGGCCTAAACAAGGAAGGCAGTAAGAGTGGAAATCCTTATGAGGTATTTGTTTCCCACAAGTTAAACAATTATTTACTTTTTCTGACATCGGCTGAGGCAAGAAAGAGCCCCCAATGGGGTACTTAGCTTTTTAGAAGTCTTCGGTAGTAGAAATCTCTGGAACTGACCGACCGGCACTTGCGAACAGCTTCTGCTTCGGGCACCACGCGGCAAGAAAGACTGAGGAAAATGGCGTCGGCTGATGCCTTTATACCCAATACACAGCAGCTATGACGTCGGGTGAAGTGCGACATCAGCCGAGGCCAGACCCAGACTTTGGAATCCGGCCGACCAAAGGGCTGCCTGAGGCAGGACAACCCATATGTTAGGACTGCAGATGCATCCTTGAAGGACATCTTAAATGGCAATTACTGCTTAATTCTGAAACATACCCTGGTCTTGTCGCCTCACAGCAAGACGTTGTCCCATTCGATTCTCAGCTTGAGCGTCTTCTGTGGAGACATGCGTGAATGGGCGTACCTTCGTTGAAGGTTGTGCGTTAGGGCTGGCAACTCAGCACGTAAAAATCAACTGCCAATCATTAGCGGACTGAAGTTCCGCTGTGGCGACCCCTAACCGGGAAAAGCCGAAAGACACAACAACTCTGGTCCTAATGAAAGTGTTAATATTAAATGCGCTTTAAAATGGAAGATTTAATTCTATTTTGACAGTTGTCCTATTTTAACAGTTGCTCTCTTTCTACAAAATGTGTTTGCATCCATCCATGACCTTTGACACACTTGTTAGTCACCATTTGTACAGTGATATGAATATTCATGTCTCCTATATGCATATTTAGTGCGCACACTGTACATTTGTTCAATGATTAGCTAACACAAGGGAGTGTGTAATATTCATGCCCCTGTCATTCATATGTATGTTCATGGTTATTGTGTTTAGATGATTGGCACAGTTTAAATATTGTCTGGTTGTACTATTGGTTACTGTACTAATAAGTTATAAGTAGTTTATTGTTTTTTTTTGTTTACATGTGACTAGTTACATATAATGTATTGTAGACTACAGGTTATTCTGATGAAGCTCTTCCACCTGAATAAGAGCGAAAGCTTAATCATCTATTCAGTGTCTGAGTTTTTATTTCCTTTCTACTAGCTCAGTATTATTTACTACATCTAAAAGAAGTCTGAATTTATGCACACACATATATATGTTGTCAACAACAACACACACATATATATATATATATATATACACACATACATACACACACACATATATATATATATATATATATATATATATATACACACACACACACATATATATAATATACATATATATATATATAATATACATATATATATATATATATATATATATATATATATATATATATGTGTGTGTGTGTGTGTTTGTGTGTGCATGCGTGTATACATACATATATGTGGGTGTGTGCTTGTGTGACAAAGCTGAAATGTATTACTGTGTCCATTACTTTCATCAGCATCAGAAACCGGAGGTGTGCAATAAAAGTGGTGATAATCGCTGGGCATAAGGGCTGTCTGTAGATTACAGTGACTGACCCTCCTGTCATTTGCTCAGTAACACTGGCATTAATCTAGTTTGTAAGAATTAATGTAAATGTTAAATAAGTAATCTGGAATACTTAACTTTGGCTACCATGTGAAAGGAAAGCTGAAATATATTACTGGGATCACTACTTTGTTATTATAATCAGGCAAGTTAGGTACGTGGAGTCAATAAAATGGTGATAATTGCTGGGTAAAATGGCTGTATGCAAATTACTGAGAGCCATCCTCCTGTTATTTGCTTATGTCGAACAGCCATTATTTGGGTTTGCATGACTAATATGAATTTGTAAGATGCAAGGTGGATTATTTTACCATGGTTACTTTTTGTAATAACATAGATGAATATCTTACCATGTTCATAACATTAATACAGTCACACATCTGAAGTGTGCACAGTCAGCAACATCTCTACAACAGCTGTTTGTACGTGAAAATGACAAAAAAACATTGGTCATGTTTACCAGTCATTAAATGTGGCATTGAAGAACTGGTATGCATTTGAGTGAAGTAGGATGGAATACTTTACAATGGCCATTTTATGAACAAAGATATGTTGATATGAGTACACTCAAAGTAGGTGTAAATGGCCAGTACACAGGCTGGTTTGTGTGTTGGGGGGGGGGGTGTCACAATATAACTAAAAGTAGAAAGATGACCACAATTTCTTTCCATTTTCCACCAAAGGTGATCAGCATTTAACACAACTGTCAGTCTTTGGCAGTCTGCACAAGATGTATATGACAACTGATCATTGGCACAATGAAGTACTACAGCATTACAAATTGGATTCCTTTTCAAGGTCCATAAGAGGCTTCGCTAGGACCATGCTCCAGAGCCTCCTGGATTCCTTCCTTCTCCCCCTATATATTTCTATACTACAGTAATCTACTCAAATAGCTTAGATTACTGTAACAGTGACCAAAATACTGAACATAATACAGTTGTGTAAGTAAACTTACCACAACAGCAGATGTTCTATTAGCACACTGTTGCAGCAGCCGTCTCCTCCCTTTATTATTTAAATGTGGATATTTTGCTAGGGTGTGGATGTGGGCGTGTGTTTGTTTATGTCTGGTTGTTTCTTCCACAGAATTTTTCCTTTAAAGGTTGCATCCTCGTCCCTTTGGGAGAAAAAGGCTCTAACGCTTTTAGCTGTTAAAGTGACTTTTATACGGCTCTTCTGGAGACAAAGGCAGTTTGGGCTTGTGGAAGGTTCTCAAACACTGAATGCTGGCCAGCAGTCATGTCCCAAGCAAACGTATATCTCAAATAACTTAGGCTACTTCAGCAGTGATCTACATACTGACCATAAAATATTGCCAAGCAATTACCTTTCAGAAATAATACATACAATACATAACAGAAGATCTACACCCTCAGAGCTTCTTAAGAGTTCCCAGATTCAGGTTTTGGCACAGGCTTAGTAGGGAGCCCATCCATAACCTCTTCCTTGGTCCCCCAATCTAAAACCAGCCCTGCAAAGATCTGTGTACAGAGGGTAACTATAGCTTTTGTGGGACTAGAGACTGTGCATTATTACTTAACATTTTTGATAATCAAAGCTCAGAGGTGTACACAGAGGGTCACTACTGCTTGTACAGAGGCAATGTATTATCTACGAACAAAAAGTTGAAATACAACACTGGGGTCATTACTTAACTTTCTTTTCATCACAAATCAAACATCCAGTGTATTCACAGATGGATAACTTTAGTAGGTATGGATAAGCAGGCATGCTGTGCAAGTACATTCAACAGCTGGAGGTTCAAATATAATACAACGGCAACTTGCCATTCATTTTCATCCCACTCTAGTCTGAGACAGATACAGGAGAAGGTGGCTGTGTTTTGAACAGGGGATGAGTGGGCATGTTGTCTAGATGGATGACACCAACAACCTGAAATATATGTCTGTGACCACATGTTCTTTCCCTTTAAAAATCTCAGTCCAACAACAGAAAGGTACAACCAGCGTAGCTTTTTTGTGGTACAAGTCTCAGACATGATTTATATATCCTGCCATTCATTTGTCTTTTTAGTTTATTGGGAAACACTATTTAGTCAGCTTTGAAATTTAAACTTTGAGCAGAGATTAGTTCATCCTTGAAAGCAAAAAAACAAACTGAATTGCTCTCCTTACTCATGAGTTTTGCTCAGGCCATGTAGGGTCCTAGCAGCCTCCAGACCTCAACTTAATTCAGCTACTTCCCTCCATATTATAGTGCAGTCTTAACCAGCTAAATGTGCTGGAAGTTTGGAGGATAAACCTGAAGTGTATGACACAGGATGAAAAAATAAAGTGATGCCAGGATGGGGGAAAAGAGAAGGGACTGTGTGTGGTACAGGAGAATCGTGGAATCATTTCTCTAGGGCTCCATTTCACCCAAGGCCAGTTTTGCTCATTGTAGCTGGGCACCTGAGGTATATATTCTTAGGCTAGAATGAGTGGAGAACTAAAGCAGTCTGTGGAGGAAAGGAACTGGGACTAGCTGCATGACCACAGCTAAACTGTCATTGACCTAAAATAATAAATCCCTGCTCCATTCCTATTATCCATACCTATTTCCTTTTTGCATCCTGCTCTTGTTATGAAGTCACCAGTTGTTGACTCTGATTAATGAGAAATAAATTTACAATGTCCCTAAATTCTTAAAACATATTCTCCCCTCTGTACTCTGGCTGTGACTAACCATTCAAATGTGTAACAAAAAAAAAAGAACATACCCTGTCACATTAAGTGTTATGGATCCACAGAGATATTCTGTTAGCATTCTTGAAAAAGATACTGATTGTTATGGTCCCTTCTGAAGTGGGCATTTTTTTTTGTTTTACTTTTAATTTATTTATTGCATATAAACATATTTATTAAATTATTACATTTTAAAACATGCATTTGCATACATTAACAGAAAAGAAAATAGAAAATTGTAACTAGCAGACTTGTGTTATCACCTATACAGAATACATACATATTTTCTTTTTAATAACTTTCATTCATCCCAGCATTTCATAAATTACTCAATTCCAGCCTTCCTTTCAACTTCACTCCTCTCTCTGAACATTATTCTGCAAGTATTGCACCCACAAATTGCTTTTATTTCCGGCATATGCTCCTTCCCTTATGTAAAGAGCCCACCTCCCATTCTTTTACCTCCTTTACAATATCCGGAACTTCCTCTACAACAGATATACATTTTGATTTCTATATTCTAGTACAAGTAAAGCTTCACTCTGTCTAGGCAATAAGGACACCATTACCCTGAACAAAAGAAACACTTCCTTAGTTACAAACATTTGTTCTCATTTCTTCAGTTACAGCCATTTATTCTTGCACCATCTCTGTCAAACTACTCTATACAAAATGTTTAAAATCTGTCAACTTATTACATTCTCAAAAAAACATGTTCGTAATTACTTCACTATTCCCCTTTCACACCTCCACCATCTGAAGTCTACTTGAGGAAAACTCCATTGAAGAATACTTGTGGTATAAACTAGTTACGCAAACACCTGCTTGCAAAAATTATAAACCTTCTAGACTTTGTTGCATACTTAGGAGCCTTATAGATTACTTCTCACTGCTCCCTCATATGCAACAAAGTCCAGAAGGTTTAAAAGTGTTTGCATAGCTATTTTATGTAGTAGTCTTGAATGGATTTTTTCCACTTCTGATTGACTCTTAGGGTTATTATCTGATATAAGCCCTACTAATTATTCCTTTCAGCATCAGTTTCTGTTCTCGACTCAACTAGAGTTTCCACCAGAAATGTTCATTCACTTAGTACTCCACTAATTTATTTCTCTTTTCCTATTCGTTGTTGTTGCTTGTCCCTCTAACATAGAAGACGAGCAGGTGGGGTATTTCATTTTGATGCTTTAATACATAAAAACACATCAGGATGGATAGCAGCATCATAAAATATAAACAAACAATAAAATATAAACAAACAGACATACCTGCTAACATCTCAACATTTTACTACAAAATGTCAGTCTAGCTTGCACTTGCTCAGTATTTACACACTTGTGCAAGCCCTTGGATAGCTTCTTAAAGGTACATACACACATTGATCTACTGCCTTACTCTTAAAAAGATTGCCCTTTGAAAAAATATTAGAGTTGGACATGCATCACTATAGACATTAGAAACAAAAAAAAAGAAGTTATGTTCTTACCATAACGTTCCATCTGTGTTGTTCATCTTCATTCATTCATTCATTACTGATAGGTGTCGGCCCCATCCTTGGAACCAAGCTGACATTATAACAAGCTCGGGCCACCCAAAAAACTCTCAAGCTAATCTTTACCCATAGTGCCCCTCTCCCTATTACCTCAGATCGTGATAAAAAAAGCAGAGACTTTTTCTGAGCAGGTCCCCTGATGCAGGATTTGGACCAAATCCAGACCTCCAGTAGCCTCTTGGAGGGGGAAGGAAGTTGGGATGTAATGAATGAATGAAGATGAACACAGATGGAACATTATGGTAAGAACATAACTCCTTTATCTGATGTTGTTAATCTTCACTCATTCCTTACTGATGGGACACACTGGGATATTCTGCACCCAAGAATCTGTGGTTGTTTGCCAGGCAGAGTGGTGCAGGGAGAAACGTCCCCCTACTGCTTCCAGAGGAAAACAATTGGGCTGCTCTTCAGGAGCGTTGGTAGGGTTGCCCAGAAAAGGAATCTCTGGACCCCTGGTTAAGTGGACCCTCTCTGCCTCTGTAGGGGTGTTTTCCCAATGAGTTTCCCACTTTGCCCCAGGGAGCAGATGTGCCACGTGTGTCACAGAAAGGACTCTGGGGTTGTCACATCTTTCCACTCCTCTGATTCCTAGAGTAGAGTCGTTAGGGGGGGATGTAAAAACATACACCCACGTCAGACAGGGTCTTGCCATCCTTTTCACACCTGGATAACGTGTCTTTCAGTTTTGGGCCAAAAAGGGAAGAAGCTTCCACTGGAGCTTTATGAAAGGAAGACTTAAAAGGGTCCGCAAAGTCACAAAGGCGCATCCAGGGGTGACATCTCATGACAATGCCTGAAACCGCATCTCTAGACGCCTCTTCAGTAGCATGAGAAATTAACTGCATGGACGAGCTGGATATTGATTCCAGGGTCGCAAGCTGTGAGGCAACTTTGTCATGTACCTCATCAGAAACTGCTCCTGTTAGGGTACTGGAGAGTTCCAAAATTTAGTCTCTCTGAAAACTAGTAAAATGTACCACGTAATTCAAGGACCGAATGGCAAAGGTCAATGAGGCAAACACTTGCTTCCCTAACCTGTCCACTACCCAAGACTCCCTGTTTCGGGGGTGGACAGTCTGGCTTCTGCTCGGTGAGGTCTTTCCTAATGGCTGCCACTGCCACCACCATAGTGTCTACCAGTAGGCCCTTGGACCAGTGTGGACTTTCCTCAGGTGGGGATAAAATTTTGGCCTCCAGGGGATTGGTTCAATGGTATCAGGACTCTTCCATGCACGCTGCACGATGAGTTGGTTTAGTTCGTCTTCAGGCAGGGTCACCCAAGAAGTAGAGGATCGAGCACGAAAAGCCTGCAAGAATACAGACTCCTCAGAGGAAGGGCTGGTGGACTTTGTCTCCCAGCTGCTTTAAAATTTTCAGTATGTCTCCAAAGGAGACATCCTCAGGGGGTGAATGTGGGGACCCCTCCCCTTTATCGTAGTCCATATCTTCGGTGAGGGACTCTTCAGTGGAGTCCAAGTGCTTCCGGTTGCATGATCTTTAATTGGGTACCTCTTTAGCGGGGGCTTCTAACGAGGACTCCTAAGAGACGGCTCCCTGCGTTAGGGTATCGAGTCTACTGTGCTTGATGTCCTGATGTGGTGGCTGAGTCAGCTGCGGTTCAGAGGGAGGACATATTTAGTATTCTGACACTGATGGCTTGGCTACAGAGGCAAGGGCCCTCTCCATCGCTTGGAAATCTGGCCTGCCGGAAGAGGAGTGGGTGCCCGGAACTGAGAAGGACAACCTTGGAACCAGGGTCATATCCCACTTCGACAAGCCCACTCCCAAGGAAGGAGCCCCAAGAGGACTTGGTGCTGCCAAGACTCATGGAACCATAGTGGATTACACCATAGAAAAAACTGGCACTGTTCTAGGGGTCGCAGTGCCTGCAGCCTAGTAAGGATTTTGAGGATGGCTCGGCTATGAATGAGTCTATGACCAAAGGGTCGGCTCCAAAACTACAGTGAGGTCCACCAGTGAAGCTGAAGTGGGAACCAAAATATGCATCGGTGCTGGGTGCTTCAATACCTGCAAGGAGGTCAAAGGAGGAGAATATGCAGGAGTCCGTGGAGAAAGACACCAAACTCCGGTTGGGAGAGGAGTTCTGGAAGGTGCTGAAATCCCTCTGGCCATCAGCAGCTGATCCACACTATGTCTAATTCAGAGAGGCTCCTGGAAGATCAGGTTGATATCCCCAATGAAGAATTGGGCCATTCTAAAAAAAAGGGCTATACTGCTGCCGAAAGAATGGGTCTGCCATGGGGGAAGTATTGGGTCTGAGGAGCAGACTGACCTATCGGGACCGTGGTCTCAAGACCAGTAATATGCATAAGGAGGGGGGAAGTGACAAGTGCTGGATTTACTACTGTTGGTGTCGAATAGGACGGGGCTTGAAGCACTAGCTGAAGGCATAGCCGGTGCAGTAGTTATCATCGGTGCCATGGGCAGTGTTACTGAAGACGGCATCAAAGTTTTCAAAACACAAGACAGCAACGTGGAGGCTTGTTGAGGCCCAGGAACCGAAGTCGGTGCCCACTTAGAATTTTTGGCTTGGGTTCAAAATTTACATCACCAGAAAGAGGTGAAGAAGGAACAGTGTGACTCCTTTTTTGTGTTCTTTCTTTGCAGGGGGTGAGCCCTCAGACTCAGAAATAGCCACTGAAAAGGGAGTTTTTAATAGGCCTTTATGAATTTTTTATTTTTTTTATTTTTAGGAAGAAAGAATACCAATAATGGTATTTAGATTACCTCAAGAGATAAAGGGAAGGAAAGTAGAGAGAGAGGGAAGGCCTGTACCAATGATGGTACTGAGATTACCAAGTTGGTACGGAGGTAAGAAAAAATTCACTCAGAGGGTTAAAGTTTAGCAACTAATGAATGAAGGGACTACACAAAGGGAAAAGAGAAAATAATTTGTATAGTACTTAGCTGAGAGCTGGCTTGACACATCTAGATATCTACATGGCAAATGAGATCTGAGGGAGAGGGGCACTATGGGTAAAGCTTAGCTCAAGAGTGTTTTTAGCTGGCACAAGCTTGTTATAAGGCCGACTTGGTTCCGAGGACAGAACCAACACCCATCGGTAAGGAATGAATGAAGACGAACATCAGATCATACTGTTCAAGTCCAAGTTGCCATGCATCTATTACATGGTCTGGAGATACAACCAAATGTTGTAACATAACAATCTGGACTAAATTTAGCAACAGGAACAGTCTTCAGTGAACAACTCGTATCAGGAATGGGAATGTCCTCTGGAACTTCCTCTGGAATTGGAACATTGGGGCAACTCACTCTGAGACAAACAGTCTTTCTCACAGGCTATGTGCTTGTGGTATAGGCTTGGATACCGGTCTCAAATGTCTCAGATTCCACCTAAAGTCTGCTCTTTGTGATTCCATAATATACGGTCTCAGCTCTGGGCAAATACACTTCATGACAACAATCTGATTATTTCCTTTGGATGTTTGCATCCTTATCACTTCTTCTTGTAATGGATTGAGCAGTTTGCTGGACTTATTGTAGCAGGACTTCTAGGTTAAATGCTTCTTCAACAGAATGACTTTCACTGACCTGTTGTTCTTGACACATGGAACCAACAACTGACTACTTGGTAATGTGGTTCTGGTTTGTCTCGATAGTAGTCTCTGAGCAGGTAAACCAAGATGTTTATCATAAGGAATATTTCTGAGATTCAAGAGATTCAAGAAAATTGTCTCATTTTGACTTCTCTAGTAACGATTTTGCATTCTGAACTGCACGTTCTGCCAAACCCTTTGACTGCGGGTACTCAGGGCTACTCATGACATGAGCAAAGTCCCATTTTTCAACAAATCGTTTCAACTGTTGGCTTGTAAACTGTGTGCCATTGTCAGAAATAACTGTGCAGGCTACCATGTACTGCAAAATGATGCTTCATCTTAGTAATGACAGTACTGTATGCTAGGTAAGGAAGTAGGTCAATTTCGAATCAATTGGACTAAGAATACTAGCACCAAATAACCATTCCACTAGAAAATGTTGGTGGCTACTGTCACCCAAGGATGTTCAGGTATCTGGTTTAGCTGAAGTGGTTCCTTTTGTTGATGTGGCTTAGTACTATTACACATGGAACAAGATAAAAGTACTTTCTCAATGTCTTGTGACACAGAAGGCCAAAATACTAGTCCTCTTGCCCTTCTTTTGGTAGTCAGTTCCTGGGTAACCACGATGCAATACAGTAATGTACTTTGGTCGCAAGGATGTTGGAACAATTACTTTCGGACCTTTCATAATAATACCCATGCATCAGTTCTACCCAGTTGGGCTTCGTTAAGGGCAGATCATGCCTCCTAAACCTGGTGGACTTTGAGACAGTTACTAAGGCTATAGATGAGGGAAAGGTGGTACACACAGCCTACTTAGACCTCGCAAAGGCCTTTGACAACATTCTCTATTCTGGTATTATAGACAAGCTCACCAGCCTGAACATAAACCCCTATGTCACAAGATGGGTTGCCGATTGGCTCACGGACAGAACCCACATCGTGAGAGTTGCGGGAGCTAGGTCTGACTCTAAACCGGTTACGAGTGGCATCCCCCAAGGCTCAGTCATAGGACCCCTCTTGTTCGGCATATACTTCTCAGAGGTACAGACAAGTACAGGAGGACTATGGCTGACCAAGTTTGCGAACGACTGCAAACTAGGGGTTATAAAGTACAGTTTTGTACCTACCATAAATGTAGATGTTCGAGTGCTAATACAGCTGCAGTCATAACAAATGGGTTTTCCTGCCGTCAGGCGGGTCCTCGGTCGGCCAAATTCCAAAGTCTAGGTCCGGCGTTGGATGTCGCTGCTTCTTCCCTGACGTCAGTGCAACAGGGGTATAAAAGAACCAGCCGACGCCATTTTCTTCAGTTTTTCTTGCCCCAGATGTCAGGTGCCCCCAGAAGGAAGGCAAAACATAAATTTATGTAATAATGCAATGCAATATAATCAAAAAACAGTAGTTGCAAGCAAATACACCATAAAAGAATACCCCAATCAGGTTGTATGAGGAGGTGTTAGCCATTAGGCCTGTCCCAAGAGGGGAAGGAGGGAGGGAAAGCTGGACTGCAGCTGTATAAGCACTCGAACATCTACATTTATGGTAGGTACAAAACTGTACTATGTTCATCGTGCATACAGCTGCAGTCATAACAGATGGGTAGAATCCCAAAGCTAAAAAGGGGTGGTAGGCACTAAGTGGAACTAAGAGGAGCCAGGATGCCCTGCAAGACTGCAGTGGCAAAGCCCGCTCTAGATTTGGAGTATAATGGTAGGTGATAGTGCTTGGAGAAAGTATGTACAGAACTCCAAGTGGCTGCTTCCAAAATATAATTGGTAGGAACCCCTCTAAGGAAAGCTGCAGAGGTAGCTGTGGCCCTTGTGGAGTGAGATCTGATGCCTGTAGGTACAGTTTTACCATGAAAAGAGTAACAAAAGCGTATGCAGTGGGCTATCCATTTTGAGATTGTCTGTTTGGAAACAGGCTTCCCTTGAGCACCTGTAGCATAGGACACAAAGAGTTGCTCTGATTTTCTGAAAGGCTTTGTTCTGTCCAAATAATAATGGAGCTGTCTGTGAATGTCCAAGGAATGTAGTAGTCTCTCCCCTTTGTTTTGTGGATTAGGGTAAAAGGTAGGTAAGTGGATAGCCTGATTCACGGCTACCCTGGATACTACCTTGGGCATAAAGGAAGGCTTGGTCCATAAGGAAACTCCTGATGGAAAATGATGAAAGGCTGCACCGCCATGAGGGCTTGTAGTTCCGAAACCCTGCGTGCTGAGGTGAGAGCCAGAAGGAAGGCTGTTTTCCATGACAAATATTGCAGTTCTGTTGAAGCAGCTGGCTATGGAGGCAGGGTCAGTTTTTCTAGAATGAAACTGAGGTCCCAAGCAGGTACTGGTTACTTCCTTGGGGGTTTTATATTCTTAGCCCCTCTGAGGAATTGTCTTGAGAGGGTGAGAGAATAAAGGAGGGTCAGTGTTGTATTGAGCAGAAATGGCTGAGGCATGGATTTTGATGGAGGAGAATGAAAGTCCACTGCTTAGCATCTCAGCTAGGTACTGTAATATTTGAGGTAAATTCAGTATTCCAGGATTCTGACCCTTTTTCTGATTCCAGGCACAAAACTGTTTCCATTTTGCGGAATAGGCTTTGCTAGTAGAAGGCCTTCTGGCCTTCAAAATGACATCCTGCACCTCCTTGGAGAGTAGGGTCTGTTGTGAATTTAAGGAATCCTCCATGCAGCTAGATTGAGTGTTTTCAGCTGACTGTGAAGAGTTTTGAAGTTGTGCTGAGTCAATAGAAGAGGCATTAGAGGCAGGATCCATGGTGGGGAATGCGTCAGGCTCCTCAGGAGTGGGTACCAGTGTTGTCTTGGCCAGTCTGAAGCAATGAGAATCATCTTTGGTCTGTCTGCTCTGGCTTTCAATAGAACTTTGGGCAGCAGAGGAAGAGGTGGAAAGGCATAAACTGTCATTGTTGTCCAAATGAAAGAGTGTGTCCACTTTCCAGGCCTGTGGATGAAAGGTCCTTGGGCAGAATTTTGTCAATAGGTAATTTCTGTGAGTAGCAAAGAGATCTATGTCTGGCCTTCCCCGTGCTTGAATTATCTTTGTAAAAACTTGAGGATGTAACTTCCATTCGTGTGGATCTGTCATATTTCTGCTTAGGTTGTCTGCCAGCGTGTTTTCCTTGCCTGGCAGGAACTGTGCTTGAAGTTGGATTTGTAATTCCAGAGCCATGTTCCAAAGAGACATGGCTAGCCTGCTCAGGGGATATGAATGGGTTCCTCCCTGTTTGTTTATGTACCACATCACTGTGGTGTTGTCTATCCTTATCAATAGCTGGCCTGGATGCAGTAGGTCTTTGAAAGCCATAATAGCATTTATTACTGCTAGCATTTCCTTTTGATTGATGTGTAGGTGCTTTTCTTTTTGGGACCATTTGCCCTGAATGCACCGATTTGTCATGTGCGCCCCCCAGGCGTTCAGAGGCGTCTGTTGTGATAACTTGATTTGCTTGAGGCTTGCAGAATGGGAGACATATGTTTCCTTGGCATGCTTGAGCCCACCACAGAAATTCCTTTTGAAGGCATGGAATCAGTGGTATAATTGTTTCCAAACTGTGGCTGTGTTGAGACCATAAGTTTTTTAGGTACCATTGAAGTTTCCTCATATGCAGCTTTGCACATGGGATTAGCAGGATGCAAGATGCCATGAATCCCAGAGCCTGCAGGATTTTCCTTGCAGTCAGCCTGGTGAAAGTTGCCAGTTTTCTGAAGTATTGAGTTAGTTGCCCTTGTTTCTCTGGTGTGAGGTAGGCCATCTGGGTGTTTGTATTCAAGCTGGCACCCAGGAAAATTATTGTTTGAGAGGGTATTAGTCTTGATTTCTTTTTGTTGACTGTGTATCCCGGAGAATTCAACAACCTTATTACAAACGCCAGGTGTTTCAGAAGTATGTGTTTGCTGTCCGCTTGGATCAGCCAGTCGTCCAAATATGGGTATATTTGTATCCCTTGAAGTCTGCAGAAGGCAATTACTGATGCCAGGCATTTCGTGAACACTCTGGGCGCAGTAGATAAGCCAAAGGGCAATGCAGAGAATTGATAATGGGTTGAACCTGCAAGAAATCTGAGGTATCTTCTGCAATCTTGTCTGATTGGGACATGCAGGTATGCCTCCTTGAAGTCCAATGTTACCAGCCAAGATTCCTTGCCCAGCATGGGAAGAAGCTGCTGTAATGTGAGCATCTTGAATTTTGGTACGAGTAAATATATGTTTAGGATGGATAGGTCCAAAATAGGTCTCCAATCTTTGCCCTTCCTTGGCATCAGGAATAGTCTGGAATAAAAACCTTGACCTTGTTCTTGTGCAGGTACCTCTTGAATAGCTTTCATGTCCACGAGATCTGAAATTTGTTTTTGTACCTCTGCCCTTTGATTGTGTAGCAGTTTTGGCATGACTCTCATTTTTGGAAGGGTGTGAAAGTGGAATCTGTAGCCTCTGTCTATAATGTCCAGGATCCATTTGTCTTTTGCAACAATATGCCAATTGTTTCGAAAATAATGCCAGTTTTCCACCTAAAGGTGCTGCCATTAGAGCTTTGCTTGGCATGCAAAGGGGAAAGTCATTGGTTGTGCTTTCTGAATGGCTGTGAACTATCCTCACCACCTCTTGGTGTAGGTGTTTGCCATTGTCTGCCTCTAAATGATCCTTGAGATTGCCCTCCACCCCTTGGGCACCTGTATCTACCTCTTTGAGGTCTGTCCGTGGCTGGAAAAGACCAATTTTTTGAAGGCCAATTTCTACTGAAACATGGAGGTTGTACCTGTAGGAAATCTTTCACTGTTTGCATTGATTTTGCCTTTTCCTCCATTTTCTTTAATACCTCCTCAGCTTTAACACCAAACAATACATCTTTTTGAAGAGGTGCATCTAGTAATTTAGCTTTGACATGATCTGGTAAGGTTTGCTCTTTGAGCCAAGCATGTCTACGTATGACTGATCCTGTAACAGCAGCTCTACATGAGGCCTCTAAAGCATCAAAACCACATTGCAAGGTATGTTTACCCACTTGTTCTGCACTATGCAACAAATCCTGCAACTCCTTCAAGTCTGGTTGTTCAGGTTGTGACATTTTGCTTTTCAACTGAGATAACAAAAACTGTAGATACTTTAACATATGGAACTGACAGTTTAATGCCCTCATGGTTAAAGTGGCCGAGGTGTATACGTTTTTCCCCCACCTTTCTAAAGCTCTGGAATCTCTCTCTGAAGGTAATGGATTTTTGGCAGTGGAGGCCTTAATTCCCTTGGGACCCTGTGAAATAGTTTCCGAGTCAGCCGCATGGCCTTTGTATAGGAATTGGTGTGAATCAGGAACCCAGTAATACCTGTCAGGCTTGACTGGAGCTGGAGGTAAAGAATCTGGGTTAAGGCTGGCCTCTGAATACACATCATCTAGTAGGTCTAAGACAGGAGGGATAGCCAGAGGCCTGTGCTGAGGGAGCAAGAGGAAATCCCTGAGCCTTTTCTTGGAGTCTGACTAATCTTGGCCTTCCCAGTGGAAGTGTTCCCTCAAGGTATGCAAGGTTTCCCCAAAAGAGTAGTCCTCAGGGGGGGAGACAGAGGGAATAGACTCCTCTGCATCAGAATCTTCAAAAGGGGAGTATGAATGTTCCTGGTCTTTA
Source organism: Protopterus annectens (assembly GCF_019279795.1). Taxonomy (NCBI): domain Eukaryota; kingdom Metazoa; phylum Chordata; order Ceratodontiformes; family Protopteridae; genus Protopterus; species Protopterus annectens. The sequence goes on along the minus strand of NC_056747.1, from coordinate 1,058,360,646 downwards.
GAATGTTCTGAAGTAATGGAGGCCTGGTCCGAGGAAGGGTATTCTTCCTCCACTCTGGGCCTTTTGTCTGAGGGGGGTTGAGAACCCCTGATAAGAATAATCAAATCCTCAGCCATTTTGAGTATCTGCTTTTTAGGCATGGGGCCTTGAGAGGGGCCCTGTGGAGCTTGTCTTTTAGTATGCATGGCTGCTTTAGATTTAGTGAAAGCCTTAATGGAAAAAGAAGAAGGCCTGAAGACACCTTGAGAGGTGGCAAGCCTGTCTAAACTCTGAGTTTCCCCGCCAAGAATGGCGTCGGTATCTGAAGTCGGGGTGTGGGCCAAGGAGCCTGCGACCTCGGGCACAGAAGACACCGCTAATGGAGTGTCATCGGTAGTCAGGGGCTGCGTAGGTGCCTCGCTGAGAACCGGAGCACCTGTAGTCGGCTTTAGCGTGGTGTCGGTAGAAGTCGCGGACCTCGTATGCCGGTCCTTATCTTTGCGTCTTTCACTCAAAACTGGAGTCGGAGTATCCGACGACATAATGTAATTACATTTTTTGCCAAAAAAGTGAAGGGCGAACTCCGCCTGACGCTTAATAGTGCGTTTGTTGAATCTAGCACAAAAACGGCAGGCTGAGACGTCGTGGTCTGGGCCTAAGCAAGGTATACAGTAAGAGTGGAAATCCTAATGCGGTATTTGCTTCCCACATGAAATGCAATTATTAACTTGGTCTGACATCAGTCTGAGGCAAGAAAAAAGTTTCCCCAACAGGGTACTTAGCTTTCAAGAAGACTTCGGCTGAAATACTTTCGTAAATCTCAGGAGCTGGCCGACCGGCACTTGCAAACTGCTTCTGCTTCGGGCACCGCGTGGCAAGAAAGACTGAAGAAAAATGGCGTCGGCTGCCTCTTTTATACCCCTGCCGTGCTGACGTCAGGGAGGAAGCGACGAAAACCGACACCGGACCTAGACTTTGGAATTCGGCCGACTGAGGACCCGCCTGACGGCAGGATAACCCATCTGCTATGACTGCAGCTGTATGCACGATGAACATCTGACATTTTCTGACCACACTCACACCTTTTGAAGCCAGACTTTTGCTTCTCAGACATTTTACTATAATGGAAAATCTATGTAACTATAAGTGTAAATATAAGAATATATGTACCAATTCAGATCCCTGAAATAAGACTTAGAAAAAAAAATTAGAAAAAAAAATTATATATATATATATATATATATATATATATATATATACATACACCCTCTACAGAAGTAGCTAATTTTAACCTATTAACTCTAAGAAATCCTAAGCAAATTCTAAGAAAAAACCACACACTCAAGGGAGCTGACAAAAAACCTGTCACGCCCAAAACAAAACTAAGATAGGCCTAACAAACAGCCGATAAGAACACATACCAATCTAACTAATCCTAAGGATTCTAATTACACTCTAAATATAACTAACTGTAAATATTAAAAACAGTAGCTAACACTATAATAGAATATTTTTAGAAAAATATCGCTAAATATAGAAAAAAACAGCACTGGTCCGAGCTTGCTCTGAGTCTGTAGATCCATTGCAGCGGCAAAAGTACAGTTTTGTACCTACCATAAATGTAGATGTTAACAGTGTTCACACTGCTGCAGTCATTACACTTGGGTTATCCTGCCATCAGGCGGTCCCGCAGTCGGCCAGAGTTCCAAAGTCTTGGTCCGGTCGTCGGTTGCTGTCGCTTCTTCCCTGACGTCAGTGCGCCGGGGGTATGTAAGATGCATCCAACGCCATTTTCTTCAGTTTTTCTTGCCCCAGATGTCAGGTGACCCCAATAGGTAGGCAATACATATTGCTAATGAAAAATATACATATAGAATAAAAACAATACCTTCAGTTACAAGTAAATACACCACAAAGGTTGTATAGGATAGAAAGGTATAGATAAGTCCAGCTAGTTCAGAGGGGATGGAGGGAGGGTAACCTGGACTGCAGCAGTGTGAACACTCGAACATCTACATTTATGGTAGGTACAAAACTGTACTATGTTCATCGTGTTGCACTGCTGCAGTCATTACACTTGGGTAGAATCCCAAAGCGAAGGTTGGGTGGCTGGTCTATAAAGAGTTAGGATTGGCTATGAGACCCTGCAGAACTGCAGTGGCAAATCCTGCTCTGGATCTAGAGTAAAGAGGCAGGTGGTAATGCTTGGTAAAGGTGTGCACTGAACTCCAAGTTGCAGCCTCCAAAATTTCCTTGGTGGGTACTTCCTGAGAAAGGCTGTTGAAGTGGCTGTTGCCCTGGTGGAATGTGGCCTAATGGTATTTGGGACTGATTTTCCATGGTGTGTGTAGAAGTAACGAATACAGTGTCCTATCCATTTGGATATAGTCTGCTTTGAGATAGCCTTGCCCTGTGATCCTGCAGCGTATGCTACAAACAGTTGCTCAGTTTTCCTGAAAGCTTTTGTTTTGTCCAAGTAGAAGCATAGCTGCCTGTGTATGTCCAAAGAATGCAGAAGTTTCTCCCCTTTATTCTGGGGGTTTGGATAAAAAGTTGGCAAATGGATGGTTTGGTTAAGAGTCGCACTAGATATCACCTTTGGCATAAAGGTAGGGTTTGTCCTTAAAGAAACCCTGTCCTGATGAAAAATTATAAAAGGTTCCACTGCCATTAATGCCTGTAGCTCTGAGACTCTTCGTGCTGAAGTTACTGCCAGGAGCAGAGCTGTTTTTCATGATAAAAATTTTAGATCGGCTGTGTTGGCTGGCTCAAAAGGTGGTAGGGTCAGCTTTTCCAAAATGAAATTGAGGTCCCAAGTTGGTGTTGGTGCTCTCCGGGGCAGTCTTATGTTTTTAGCTCCTCTGAGGTACTGCTTTAGCAAGGGATGAGAGAATAGAGGATCCGTGTTGTATTGTGCTGAAATGGCAGAGGTGTGGATCTTAATTGATGAGAAGGATAGGCCTCTGTCCAGCATCTCAGTTAGGTATTGTAAAATCTGAGGAATGTTTGGAACAAGAGGGTCAAGGCTTTGGGCCTGGTTCCAGGCGCAGAATCTCTTCCATTTTTCTGAGTAAGCTTTCCTGGTGCTAGGCCTCCTGGCCTCCAAAATGACATCCATAACAGCTTTAGAGAGAGGTGTTGTCTGTTTGACTAATGTATCTGCCATGCAGCCAGGTTTAGGGTTTTGAGCTGACCGTGCAGGATCTGATTGTTCTGTTGAGTCAAAAGGTGTGGAATTTTAGGCAAAATCCATGGTGGACCTTGAGCAAAGTTCCTTAGGATAGGGTACCAGTGCTGGTGTGGCCAGTCTGAAGCAATCAGGATCATTTGTGGTTTTTCTTGTCTGGCTTTTAGGAGTACCTTTTAAAGAAGAGGCAGTGGCGGGAAGGCATAAACTTTTAGGTTTTTCCAGCTGAACAAAAGAGCATCCACTTTCCATGCTGGTATGTGATGAGTCCTTGTGCAGAATTTTTGTAGTTGGCAATTCAGTGGGGAGGCAAAAAGATCTATGTCTGGGCATCCCCATTTTTGCATTACCATGCTGAAAATTTTTGTATTCAATTTCCATTCGGGAGAGTCCATGATATTTCTGCTTAGATCGTCTGCCAGAGTATTTTTCCTTCCTGGCAGGAATTGTGCTTGCAGGTGAACTTGATACGTTAGAGCTGTGTTCCACAAGGTCATGGCTCGTCTGCATAGGGGATAAGAATGAGTGCCCCCTTGCTTGTTTATGTACCACATTACTGTGGTGTTGTCTGTCTTTAGTAATAATTGTCCTGGATGCAGAAGGTCCTTGAAAGCTGTTAGGGCATTTTGAACAGCCAACATCTCTTTCTGATTGATGTGAAGATGCATCTGGTCTGTGGTCCACTTGCCCTGAATGCATTTTCCTGCCATGTGTGCTCCCCAGGCGTAATCCAAAGCATCTGTTGTTAGAGTTTGCCTGGCTGTGGGTTGGGTAAAAGGCTGACCCTTGTTTAGGTGACATGTCTGTGCCCACCATCGAAACTCCTGTTGCAGGCAGGGAACCAGTGATATTACTGCTTCCAAACTGTGAGAGTGTTGAGTCCAAACACTTTTTAGGTACCACTGTAATTTCCTCATATGCAGTCTGGCATATGGTATTAGTAGTATGCAGGATGCCATGAATCCCAGGGCCTGCAGAATTTTTCTTGCAGGGAGATGGGACTTTTTTGCCAGTAATTGAAAATATTGAGTTAGTTGATCTTGTTTGTCTGGCGTGAGGTAAGCCATCTGGGCCGTTGTATTTAAGCTGGCACCCAGGAATATAATCTGTTGCGAGGGCACTAGTTTTGACTTCTTTTCATTTACTGTGTACCCTAGAGAAATTAGCAACCTTTTTACAAACGCCAGATGCTGTAGAAGAATGTCCTTTGTCTCTGCTTGAATGAGGCAGTCGTCCACGTATGGATATATTTGAATTCCTTTTTGTCTGCAAAATGCAATTACTGGTGCGCCAGGCGCTTTGTGAAGACCCTGGGTGCAGTAGATAAGCCAAAGGGCAGTGCAGAGAATTGGTAGTGCATTGTACCAGCTTTGAATCTGAGGTATCTTCTGCAATTTTATCTGATAGGGACATGCAGGTATGCCTCTTTGAGGTCCAGAGTAACAAGCCAAGCCTTCTTGCCCAGCATGGGTAGAAGCTGCTGTAATGTCAACATTTTTAATTTTGGAATATCCAGGTAAGTATTCAGAATTGAAAGGTCTAGTATGGGCCTCCAGGCCTTGTCCTTTCTGGGGACCAGGAAGAGTCTTGAGTAAAATCCTTGTCCTTGTTCCTGTTGTGGTACTTTTTGAATGGCTCTCATGTCCATGAGGGCTGAAATTTGTTTTTGTGCCTCTGCCCATTGATTTTGTGGTAGGTCTGGCATTCCTTTTAGCCTTGGTAAAGTATGAAAGTGGAACCTGTAACCTTGAGACACAATATTCAGAACCCATTTATCTTGGGTGATTGTTTGCCAGTTTTGAGAAAAAAGTGCTAGTTTTCCCCCTAAGGGGGCTTCCAAAAGGGACGTGCTTGGCGTACGGAGGGGAAAGTCATTGTGACTGTTTCCTGTAAGGTTGAGACTTGTCCTCACCTCCTTTTGGGGTTGAGGTGCCCCACTGTCATTGTCTGTTTGAGCCTTGGGGTTGAGATCTGCCTCTTGGGCGTCTGTATCTGCCTCTCTGTGGCCTGTCTGACACTGGAAAGGACCAGTTCTTTGTTGGCCAATTTCTGCTAAACCGAGGTGGCTGTACCTGTAAGAAATCCTTGACCATTTGCATAGATTTAGCTTTATCCTCCATTTTCTTTAACACCTCTTCTGCCTTAACACCAAACAAGGTATCATGCTGTAAAGGAGCATCCAATAATTTTGCCTTAACATGATCAGGTAAATTCTGTTCTTTTAACCAAGCATGTCTTTGAATCACAGAACCTGTAACTGCGGCTCTACAAGAGGCCTCTAAAGAATCAAAACCACATTGCAGAGTGTGTTTTCCCACCGGTTCAACAACAAGCAATAAATCCTTCTTTACAATCAGGAGCTTCTGAGCTTGCAAGCATTTTCTGTTTTAACTGAGCCATTAAATATTGTTGGTACTTAAGCATGTGAAATTGGCAATTTAAAGCTCTTACTGCTAAAGTTGCAGAAGTGTATACTTTCTTCCCCCATCTATCCAAAGCTCTGGAATCTCTGTCAGAGGGTACTGGATTTTTTGCAATGGAAGCCTTAACCCCTTTTGGACCCTGGGAAATTGTTTCTGGATCAGCAGAAGGGTTTCTGTAAAGAAACTTGTGAGAGTCGGGGACTCTGTAATACCTATCTGGCTTGGCTGGAGCAGGGGACAAAGAATCAGGAGATAAGCTGGATTCTGAGAACACATCATCCACAATGTCTAGCACAGGCGGAATAGCCAGCGGCCTGTGCTGAGGCAGTAAAAGAAAATCCCTGAGCCTTTTCTTGGATTCTGAGTAATCCTGACTTTCCCAATGGAAATGCTCCCTCATGGTATGCAAAGTTTCCCCAAAAGAATAATCCTCGGGAGGACAGGCTGAAGGAATAGATTCTTCAGCATCAGAGTCCTCATAGGGGGGTAGAGAGTATCCCTGGTCTGAAGAGGAATCAGAGGAAATGGAAACCTAATCAGAGGAGTCATAATCTGTATCCTGCATAGGCCTTTTCTCAGGAGGGGGATGGGAACCCCTGATTAGAGTAATGAGGTCTTCGGCCATTTTAAGCATCTGTTTCTTAGGCATGGAGGACTGTCCAGGAGAATGCTGTACTTGTTTTTGTCTTTAATGGTACCTTTGTCTTGGCTGTTGTTTTAATGGTAAGTTGTGAAGGTCTGAAAACACCCTCAGAAGCAGATGCCTGCACAGCGGCTCCGGACCCATCTGAGGGATTAGTTTCCGTAGGCCCAATACCTTGAGTTTCCAGAGGCCTAGCTGTCTCCACGTGGGAGTCGGAAGCGGCCTGTGGCTCTGAGGTAGTGGGTGTCAGGGGCTGCGAAAGCACCTCACTGAGAACAGGCGAACCGGCGACTGGCCTAGAAGAGGTTTCGTCGTCGGTTTTGGACCTTGGATGCCTGTCTTTATCCTTGTCTTTGCATGTTTTCGGTAATGCGGTCGTCAGTTGATCCGATGGCATAGTATAATTGAACCTTCGGCCAAAGTAGTGCAAAGCAAAAAAAAAAAAACGTCTTTTTATAGTGCGTTTGTTAAATCTAGCACAAAACTGACAACTAGTGATGTCGTGATCAGGGTCTAGGCATGGAATACAGTAAGAGTGGAAGTCCTTATGAGGTATTTGCTTCCCACAAGAAATACAATTAACTTTTTCTGAAATCGGTCTGAGGCAAGAAAAAAGTTTCCCCAATGGGGTACTTAGCTTTATTGAAGACTTCGGATCTGAAATTCGACTTTGAAAATCTCAGGAGTTGGCCGACCGGCACTTGTGAACTGCTTCTGCTTCGGGCACCGCGCGGCAAGAAAGATTGAAGAAAATGGCGTCGGATGCATCTTGTATACCCCTGGCGCACTGACATCAGGGAAGAAGCGACAGCAACCAACACCGGACCAAAACTTTGGAACTCTGGCCGACTGCGGGACCGCCTGATGGCAGGATAACCCAAGTGTAATGACTGCAGCAGTGTAACATGAATAACATCTAGATCTGGGGGTTTACAGCAGAGCATCATGGGATATACACTAGGTCTCGAGCTTCTCGGAGTTTGAGCTTGAAAAGTGGCCGACTCGGAGCCAAGGGATCGGCTCCGAAACCATGTGTAAGAACAAAACGACGAGATAGAACAACTTCACATCACAAATATTTATCCAAAGACAAGAGGAGGGGGAAGGCATGCCCGAAGGTAGGAAGGTTAGGAGTGGAGTAGTGAGGGTAGGAACTTTGAATGTTGGCAGTATGACTGGTATAGGGGGAGAGCTAGCTGATATGATGGAAAGAAGGAAGGCTGATATATTGTGCGTGCAAGAGACCAGATGGAAGGGAAGTAAGGCCAGGAGTATAGGAGGAGGGTTCAAAACTGTTCTATCATGGTGTGGATGGGCAGGAGAAATGGGGTAGGGGTTATCCTAAAGGAACAGTATGCCAAGAGCGTTTTGGAGGGGAAGAGAGCGTCTGATAGAGTGATGTTTATGAAGCTTGAAATTGATGGTGTAATGATGAATGTTGTTAGTGCATATGTTCCACAAGTTGGGTGTGCGATGGATGAGAAAGAAAAAGTTTGGAGTGAGTCGGATGAAGTGGTGGTGAGTGCACCCAAGGGTGAGAGACTAGTGATTGGAGCAGACTTCAATGGGCATGTTGGTAAAGTGAACAGAGGTGATGAGGAAGTGATGGGTAGGGTATGGTGTTAAGGAGCGGAATGCAGAAGGTCAGATGATTGTGGATTTTGCAAAAAGGATGGACATGGCTGTAATGAATACGCATTTTAAGAAGAGGGAGGAGCATAGGGTGATGTACAAGAGTGGAGGAAGATGCACACAGGTGGATTATATTCTATGTAGGAGGGCCAGTCTGAAGGAGATTAGAGACTGTACAGTGGTGACAGGGGAAAGTGTAGTTAAGTACCATAGAATGGTGGTCTGTAAGATGACGTTGGTGATCAAGAAGAGGAGGAGTGTGAAAGCAGTGCCAAGGATTAAATGGTGGAAGTTAAAAAAGTCGTGATTGTGAGGTGAAGTTCAGGGAAGAGTTAAGACAGGCTCTGAGAGGCAGTGAAGAGTTACCAAATAGCTGGGTAACTACAGCAGAGCTAGTAGGGGAGACTGCTAGAAAGGTGCTTGGTGTGACATCTGGACAGAGGAAGAAGGACAAGGAGACCTGGTGGTGGAATGAGGAAGTACAGGAGTGTATACAGAGGAAGAGGGTGGCAAATAAGAAGTGGGATTGTCAAAGAGATGAAGAAAGTAGACATGAGTATAAGGAGATGAGGCTCATGGCAAAGGCTACGGATAAGGCATATGGAGAGTTGTATGAGAGATTGGACACTAAAGAGGGAGAAAAGGACCTGTACTGATTGGCTAGACAGAGGGACAGTGCTGGGAAAGATGTGCAGCAGGTAAGGGTGAAAAAGGATACCGAAGGAAACGTACTCACAAGCGAGGAGTGTGTTGACTAGATGGAAAGAGTACTTTGAAGGGCTGATGAATGAAGAGAAAGAGAGAGAAAAGGTTGGATGATGTAGGGATAGTGAATCAGGAAGTGAAACAGATTAGCAAGGAGGAAGTAAGGACATCTATGAAAAGGATGAAGAATGGAAAGGCTGTTGGCCCAGATGATATACTAGTGGAAGCATGGAGGTGCTTAAGAGAAATGGCAGTGGAATTTTTAACCAGATTGTTTAATGAAATTTTGGAAAGTCAGGGGATGCCTGAAGAGTGGAGAAATAGTGTTTTGGTACCTATCTTTAAGAATAAGGGTGATGTGCAGAGCTGCAGCAATTACAGAGGGATAAAACTGATCAGTCACAGCTTGAAGTTATGGGAAAGAGTAGTGGAAGCTAGGTTAAGAAGGGAGGTGATGATTAGTGATCAGCAGTATGGTTTCATGCCAGGAAAGAGCACTACAGATGCAATGTTTGCTCTGAGAGTGTTGTTGGAGAAATACAGAGAAGCTCAGAAGGAGTTGCATTGTGTCTTTGTGGACTTAGAGAAGTATATGACAGGGTGCCTAGAGAGGAACTGTGGTATTGTACGAGGAAGTCGGGAGTGGCAGAGAAGTATGTAAGAGTGGTACAGAATATGTACAAGGGTAGTGTGACATTGGTGAGGACTGCAGTGGGAGTGACAGATACATTTAAGGTGGAGGTGGGATTACATCAAGGATCAGCTCTGAGCCCTTTCTTATTTGCAGTGGTGATGGACAGGTTGACAGATGAGAGCAGACAGGAAGCCCTGTGGACTATGTTTGCGGACGACATTGTGATATGTAGTGAGAGTAGGGACCTGGTTGAGGAGACCCTGGAGAGGTGGAGATATGCTTTAGAGAGGAGAGGAATGAAGGTCAGCAGGGCTAAAACAGAACATATGTGTGTAAATGAGAGGGAGGGTAGAGGAATGGTGAGGATGCAGGGAGTAGAGTTGGTAAAGGTGGACGAGTTTATGTACTTGGGATCAACAGTTCAGAGTAATGGTGAGTGTGGAAGAGAGGTGAAGAAGAGAGTACAGGCATGGTGGAATGGGTGGAGGAGTGTGTGTCAGCAGTGATTTGTGACCGACAGGTACCAATAAGAGTGAAAGGGAAGGTCTACAAGAGGGTAGTGAGACCAGCTATGTTATATGGGTTGGAGACGGTGTCATTGATAAAAAGGCTGGAGTCAGAGCTAGATGTGGCAGAGTTAAAAGATGTTAAGATTTGCATTGGGTGTGACTAGGCTAGACAGGATTAGGAATCAGTATATTAGAGGGTCAGCTCAGGTTGGGCAGTTTGGAGACAAAGCAAGAAAGGCAAGATAGCGTTGGTTTGGACATGTGCTGAGGAGGGATGCTGGGTATATTGGGAAAAGGATGCTAAGGATGGAGCTGCCAGGTAAGAGGAAAAGAGTAAGGCCTAAGATAAGGTTTATGGATGTGGTGAGAGAGGACATGCAGGTGGTTGGTGTGAAAGAGCATGATGCAGAGGACAGGAAGAAATGGAAACAGATGATCCGCTGTGGCGACCCCTAACGGGAACAGCCAAAAGAAGATAATGACGATGGTGACAGATAAAATATAAATTTGACAGAAAACATCGTCTAAAAGCAAACAATATTAAAACACAAGTATTTATGCTAAGCAGATTATAGAAATAAAGATAGCTGCTATTTCACACACTAAACCTTATCTAAATTCTAAGCTGGGAGAAAAGGTCACTACCTAAGCACACAATACTAAATACTATTTCTAAGAAAAAAAGTGACAGAAAGTCACTATTTAAACAATTTTTTTACTTAGAACTTTAAATAGGCCTAAGAAAAAAGTACAGTTATGTGCCTACCATAAATGAAGATGTTCGAGTGTATTCACTGTTGCAGTCATTACACTTGGGTTATCCTGCTGACAGGCGACCCGCAGTCGGCCCGAGTTCCAAAGTCTTGGTCCGGCGTCGGTTGCTGTCGCCTCTTCCCTGACGTCAGTGCACCAGGGGTATAAAAGCTGCAACCGACGCCATTTTCTTCAGTTTTTCTTGCCCCAGATGTCAGGTGCCCCCAGATAGGAAGGCTGGAAAGATAAAATTATGCCAAAAAACATGCATATATTACTATAAGCAATTCCTTCATCTGCAAGCAAATACACCACATAGGTAGTATAGAGATGAGAAGTACAGAAAGGTCCCAGCAATGAAAAAAAAAGGGGGATGGTGGGTGGGTAACCTGGACTGCAACAGTGAATACACTCGAACATCTACATTTATGGTAGGTACACAACTGTACTATGTTCATCGTGTTTCACTGTTGCAGTCATTACACTTGGGTAGAATCCCAAAGCTGAGGTTGGGTGGCTGGGTCTAAATTGGATTTGGCGAGGCTAACAAGCCCTGCAGAACTGCAGTGGCAAAGCCTGCTCAGCGGCTCTGGACCCATCTGAGGGTATAGTTTCCATAGGCCCAATACCTTGAGTTTCCACAGGCCTCGGTGCCTCCACGTGGCTGTCTGTTACAGCCTGTGGCTCTGAGGTAGCGGGTGTCAGGGGCTGCGAAAGCGCCTCACTGAGAACCGGTGAACTGGCGACTGGACTAGAAGAGGCTTTGTCTTCAGTTTTGGACCTCGGATGCCTGTCCTTTTCTTTGTCTTTGCGGTTTTTTATAAATTCCGGTCGTCGGGTGTTCCGACGGCATTAGGTAATTAAACCTTCGGCTAAAATAATGTAAAGCAAAATCAAACCAATGTTTAATAGTGCGTTTATTGAATCTAGCACAAAACCGACAACTAGTAACATCGTGGTCAGGGCCTAGGCAAGGAATACAGTAAGAGTGAAAGTCCTTATGAGGTATTTGCTTGCCACAAGAAATACAATTATTAACTTTTACTGACATCGGTCTGGAGCAAGAAAAAGTTTCCCCAACAGGGTACTTAGCTTTATTGAAGACTTCGGTTCTGAAACTCACTTTTGAAAATCTCAGGAGTTGGCCAACCGGCACTTGCGAACTGCTTTTGCTTCGGGCACCGCGCGGCAAGAAAGACTGAAGAAAATGGCGTCGGTTGCAACTTTTATACCCCTGGCGCACTGATGTCAGGAAAGAGGCGACAGCAACCGATGCCAGACCAAGACTTTGGAACTCGGGCCGACTGTGGGTTGCCTGCCAGCAGGATAACCCAAGTGTAATGACTGCAACAGTGAAACACGATGAACATCTATGGTTATTAAGTTCTTACACAGTTTTTCTATGTCCTTCTATTCCTATGCTGCAGTATTCTGCATATGGGTGACTGCCAAAGCTCACTGAGAAAGGTTGGTTGGTGTGGAAGTAGATTCTAGGAACCCGTGCAGGATAGCCCCAGCGAACCCTGCCCTGGACCTAGAGATGTGGTCTCGTTTGTAGTGTTTGGTGAAGGTGCGAACTGAAGACCAGGTGGCTGCCTCCAGGACAGAGGTGGTCTCCAGGCCCTTGAAAAAAGCCCCTGAGGATGCCATGGCTCGAGTGGGCTTTTACTGTACCTTGAAGTGATTTACCATGGTGCTAGTAACAGAAGGTAATGGCCTTGGAAATCCAAGTTGAAATAGTCTGTTTGGACATAGCCTTCCCTAGTGCTCTAGGGTGCAAAGATATGAAAAGCTGGTCAGTCTTTCTGATAGATTTAGTGTTGTGGAGGTAGAATCTAATTTGTCTGTGAACATCCAGCGAATGAAGTGTTCCTTCACTTCTTCCTTGTGGGTTTGGATAAAAAAACAGGCAAGTGGATGGCCTGATTGAGAGACAGGTCACTGACTACCTTGGGCATGAAGGATGGATTTGTCCGGAGGGTAACCCTGTCTTTATAAAAGATAAGAAAGGGAGGGGTAGCCATTAGTACCCGGAGCTCTGATACCCTTCTGTCAGAAGTGATAGCCACTAGAAGGACTGTCTTCCAGGTGCAGAGCTTCAGGGAACCTTGATCAGCAGGCTCAAAGGGTGGCAGTGTATGCTTCTCCAGCACATAGTTGCGATCCCAAGGAGGAGGAGGTGGTTTCCGGGGGGGGGGGTCTGAGATGTAGGTCCTCTTTGAGGAAGAGCTTCCAAGGGAGCCTGCATGCCAAGGGGGGATCCATGGGTAGGCATGCAGAGATAGCAGAAAGATGTGCCTTAACAAATGAGTAGGCCAAGCCGGTCTGAAGTAACTCACACAAACAAGACAGCACTAGGAGAATGTCACTGGTAAGCAGATCCAGCTGCTTATTTCGACACCAAGAAATGAACCTTTTCCATTTAGGCAGGTAAGATTTTCTACCTGGTCTACTGCAGGACACTGAGCACATAATCATTGTAAAGGTGCCTGTATGGATCAGAAGCCTATCTGCCACAGGCTCAGGTTTAGCAGCTGCCACTGTGGGTGGATTAAAGATCCCTTGTGCTGTGTGAGAAGGTCTGTTCTATGGGGTAACTGGTGGTGATTGCCCGTGGACAATTGAAGGAGTAAGAGGAATGAATGCTATCAGGGCAGTAGGGAGTCACCAACAAGATTTTTGGATTGTCCTGCTGAATCCGTAGCAGGACCCCCTGAATGAGAGGGAAGGGGGGAATGCATAAAGGTATTTCCCCTTCCATGAAATAGTGAAGGCATCTGTTGCCAGTGCCTGTGGGTCTGGTGTCCTGGTACAATATCCAAAACGTTGCCTGTTGGCAGAGCCAAACAGGTCTTTTTGTGGTGTACCCAATCTGTGGACCATGTCCAGGAAGATATCCCTGTGGAGCATCCATTCGTGATTGTTTGTGCTGGTTCTGTTCAAAAAAAATCTGCTTGGGAGTTGTGGAGAGAGGGAATGTATGCTGCTTTCAGGGTAATTCCCTGGGCGCTACTTCCCACACTAGTATACCAAGTCTGCAGAGTAGGTAGGACTTGGTCCCTCCTTGTTTGTTGATATACCACAGGACTGTGGCATTGTCTGTGTATATCACGAGGGATCCCTTCTGAAGGAAAGGAGTGAATGCCTGAAAGGCTAGGATTGCCCTCATTTTTCTGGCATGATGTGTTCTGTTTTCTGCCTGTATGTCCACAGGCTTTGAAATTTTTGATGGCCGAGAGTGGCCCCCCACCCCAGGTCTGAGGCATCCATATGCATGACCTGAGAAGGTTGAGGTGGTTGGAGGGGGAGTCCTGGGTTGAGCTTCACCTGGGTCAGCCACCAAAAGATCTCCCGTTTTAGGCATGGAAGCAAAGGCACAATGTGTTCCAGTGGGTGGTTGTGCTGTTTCCAGACAAAGCGTTGGTACCACTGTAGTTATTCATGTGTAATCGAGCTAGGGGTAGCATGGGAATGGTAGCTGCCATGTAGCTCAGCAGCATGAGGTACTGTCTTGCAGTCAGATGAGGGGAGAGTAGAATCCCTTGCAGGTGCTCTGTAAGACAACTCACCTTTGCTGGGGGCAAGTATGCCTCCATCAAGTCTGTGCGGATTCTGCACCCTAAGAACACAATGTCTTGTATCGGTGTGAGGTTGGATTTTGGGAAGTTTATTTGGAACCAAAGAGCCTGCAGGAGAGACATCACAAGCTGGATATTAGGAGCATTTTTTGGCTGGCAGCCTGTAAAAGCAGGTTGTCCAGGTATGGCTATTACTGGAACCAGGCATTTGGTGAATACTCTAGGTGCAGTTGAAAGTCCAAAAGGCAAGGCAGAGAACTGCAAATGTGAGGAGCCCACTAAGAATCTTAAGTATTTCCTGTGTGTAGGTCTTATGGGAATGTTTAAGTAGGCATCCTTGATGTCTATTGCAGCTAGAAAGGCTTTGCACAACAGGGAATAGAGTTGGTACCTTTCAGAAAGGATTGAGCCTTGAAAGGTCGAGGATGGGTCTCCGTGGCCCTTATTTTCTGGAAACTAAGAAAATCCTTGAGTAGAACACTTTTCCAAATTGGGAGGGAGGTATTATTTCTATAGTACCCTTTGTTGAAAAGGACTATAGTACTGGTAGCAGGAGGGGCAGTTGGTGAGCAGGAGGTCGCAGCTTGCCTAGACTTACTGGAGAGGTTATCCAAGACAGGAAGTAAAACATCTTGGAGGATGGAGATGACCCACTTTGTTTGAAGTGATCTGATTCCAAAGAAGAAGGCAATGGGAAAGGCTAGCGGACAGTGGGATGGTGGCACCTGGTGGGGGACGGCAAGAGTGGCAGATAGTCAGACACTACCTGTCCTGCCCCGAAAGGGCATCCTTGGAATAGAGGAGGAAGGTGTCCTAGCTGAAGGATTTTTCTTTCTTGGTTGCCTGTGTCTAGTTTGAGGAGCAGGATTGGAGTGTTTCCTAATGAACTGTGTTTTCGCAGGATAGTTCCTGTAAAATGTATGTACAGGAGAAACTAGCAGAAGTTTAAGATCCTGCATCTCTTTTCTTTTTTGTTGCAGGGATTTGAAAAGATCTGTTACTTTTGAGCCAAATAAGGCAGCATTGTCAAGTGGTGCATCATTGCGCTTAACCCTGAAATCATCTGGCAGGGCCACAAGTGCAGCCAGAGTATCGGTGAAGTGTAGAAGCTGAAGCTACTGACCTTGCTGAGGATTCTGCAGCATCGTAGCTACATTTAACTGAATGCCTGGAAACTTGGAACGTAAGGGCCAGCAGAGAAGACATAGCTGATTTGGCTGAGGAGTCTGGAATGTCTGCCAACAGTTTGGTGGAATAGTCTAGAAGAGACAGGGTGTTGCCATGCGAGTCTGCTAATTAGTAGCTCTAAATGCCAAAGTGGAAGAGGTGTAAATTTTTTTGCCTAACCTTTCCATAGTTTTGCTGTCTTTGTCAGCAGGAAGAATGGTTCTGGTAGGCAAGAGTTTAGAAGCTTTGTCTGTGGAGACAGAAATGGTAGCTGGATCTGCAGGAGGGCATTCAATCAAGTGCTTAACTGAATCTGGGACGTTGTACAATCTGTCTTCTCTATGAGGAGCAGGAGATTGTGAGTCTGGATTGAGAGATGCAGAGGAAAAGGCATCTAAAAATGCAGGCAGTATAGGAGGAATGGCCGAAGGGCTTGGTGTTTCCATTTGAATGAGGTCATAGTACCTCTTTTGTATTTCAGACAGGTCTGTGGATTCCAATGTGAAGTGTTCCTTCATTTAAAAAATAGTTACAGAGAAGGTCAAGTCTTCAAAAGGGGAATCTAGGTCTACAGATTCTTCCCCTGGGGATCCATATCCCAAGGGAGATGAGAGTTGTTAATTATAAGAGAGGGAATCTGAACAGATGTCATCTTCCCTAGTGTCCGTCTCTGCAGGTTGAGGCTAGGACTAAGGAGAGGAAGAGAAGGCACAGGTGCAGAATCAGCTGATGTATGCCTCAGGGCCATGATAGCTGAGAAAAGGCTTTGGTTAAGGGCCTGCAAGTCTGGAGTACTTTCGGCTGGCTGGGAAATATGCTTCCTTTTTTCTCTTCTCATGAGAGTCCCAATGTCATCTGTTTAGGAGTGGGTATCAAAGTCTGAGGCAGGGAATTGGAAGGTTCCCCTGAACACGCTGGTGCCCCCCGGTGTCCGAAACAGTCACGAGAATAGCCTCTGCGGACTTCCTCTCGCTCACCGGTAGTACGGCTTCCTCAGAGGTATCTGCGACATCCGGTACGGTGGATCCGGGTCCAGATCCTAAGGCCAGGCCAATGTCAGACAGTCGGTGGATAGGCTGGAAGAGGCACAGCAAGCATTACAGGCCGTAAAAATCTGGCCTTCTTTTTTGGTGGTTCAGAGGTGACATTCGATGAGCCCTCCATATGCAAAGCAAGTTGTTTTAGACATTGGTTCTCCTAGTACAAATTGAGAGTATGCAGACAACTGTGCAACGTTTTCAGAATGAACGCCTGGCAAATAGGGCAGGGCTTATAATCGTGCGACTGTTCGAGACACAACAAACACTTATCGTGGGTGTCTTTATGAGGGATCTAACAGCTGCACTGACATTTACCCTTTCTGGGGGACACGAAAAGGCAGCAATACAAAAGGAAGAACTGAAAAGGTCCCCAACAGGGTACTTAGCTTGAAACCTGAATCAGTAGTCAACGAAAGCAGGAACACCTGGGGTACGACTGGTGGCTGGAAAGTTCTGAGGGTTGGTGCATGCCGACATCACTTTTTTGGCCCATGTGCTCTCAACTAGACCTGACATCTCGCGCACCTAGGAGGGACTGAAAGCATTTGGATACTGGCCGTACGTAAGCGAGACTAGAAAGGTAAACCCATAGGCACAATACTGCAACATAGGAATAGAAGAATATCTATTATAAAAATTCTAATCGAATAAGCCATATCTGAGGCTCAACAAGGACAGTGGTGTCCTTATAATCTCTCATTCTAGAAATTCACTGTGAAAAAAGGTTGGGGGTTGGTGGGTGGGGAGATGAGGAAGAATGAAAATGGACAACACAGATTGAATGTTATGGTAAGTACAGAACTTTATCTGACTTTGTCAATTTTCATTCTATCCTCAACTGTTGGGACACAGTCCCTAGTCCTCAGCTAGCAGCTACCTATCTAAGAAAGGATACTGCTGAGCACTGTTGAGCCAAAGGAAGCTGTTCCCCTCTAGACGAGCTCTGTTTTGTAATGAGTAAGAAAGGTACGAGGACTGGCCCAATTTGCAGCTGCACATACGTTGTGTCCAAGGAAGCCCAAGATAGGAACACTTAAGACATTGCCATGAACATAGCTGAATGAGCTCTTAGAGGTTTTGGTAAGGTTAAACCCAATTTGCGGTAGATAATTGATTAGCAATCCATCAGCCATCTGGCTAAAGTTACCTTTGCAACTGACCTTCCCAATTTAGAATCTGCAAAAAACACAAATAACTGAGCTGTCTTTCCAATATCTTTCATTCTGTGCAGATAAAACGTACAATTGTGTACCTACCATAAATGTAGATGTTAGGAGTGTATTTCCTGTTGCAGTCATTACTCTTGGGGTTATCCTGCTGGTAGGCTACCCACAGTCGGCCAGAATTCCAAAGTCTAGGGCCGGCATCGGTTGCTGTCGCCTCTTCCCTGACGTCAGTGCGCCAGGGGTATAAAAGATGCAACCGACGCCATTTTCTTCAGTTTTTCTTACCCCAGATGTCAGGTGCCCCCAAATTGGTAGGCTGAAAATATACCAATAAGTATGCATGCACAAAAATAAACATTTCCTTCATCTACAAACAAATACACCGCATAGGTTGTATAGTATAGAGAAGTACAGATAAGTCCCAGCAAAGAAAAGGGGGATGGTGGGTGGGTAACCTGGACTGCAACAGTAAATACACTCGAACATCTACATTTATGGTAGGTACACAACTGTACTATGTTCATCGTGTTTCACTGTTGCAGTCATAACTCTTGGGTTGAATCCCAAAGTTGAGGATGGGTGGCTGGGCTAAACAGGATTAGGAGAGGCTATGAGGCCCTGCAGAACTGCAGTGGCAAAGCCTGCTCTGGATTTAGAGTAAAGAGGTAAGTGGTAGTGCTTTGTAAAAGTGTGCACTGAACTCCAAGCTGCAGCCTCTAAGATGTCTTTGGTTGGTACTCCTCTGAGGAAGGCTGCTGAAGTGGCTGCTGCTCTGGTAGAATGAGGTCTAATGCCCTTAGGCACGGATTTGCCATGTTGAGAATAGCAGAAATGGATGCAATGGCCTATCCATTTAGAAATAGTCTGTTTTGAGATTGCCTTTCCTTGTGATCCTGCAGCATATGGCACTAAAAGTTGTTCAGTCTTTCTGAAAGCTTTAGTTCTGTCCAAGTAGAAGCGTAGCTGCCTGTGTATGTCCAAAGAATGCAGAATTTTCTCACCCTTGTTCTGTGGGTTTGGATAAAAGGTAGGCAAGTGAATGGTTTGGGTGAGGGCCACACTGGACACAATCTTAGGCATAAATGTTGGGTTTGTCCTCAGAGAAACCCTGTCTGGATGAAAAATTATAAAAGGTTCCACAGCCATGAGTGCTTGTAACTTCTAGACTTGTCTTGCAGAGGTTATTGCTAGGAGCAGAGCTGTTTTCCAGGATAAGAATTTTATATCCGCCGTTGAGGCTGGCTCAAAAGGAGGCAGTGTGAGTTTTTCCAAGACATAACTGAGGTCCCATGCCGGAACTGGTGCTCTCCTTGGAGGCCTGATGTTTTTGGCCCCTCTGAGGTACTGCCTTATTAAAGGATGAGAAAAGATTGGTGGTTCCGTATTGTAATGGGCTGAAATGGCAGAGGCATGAACCTTAACTGATGAAAAAGAAAGGCCTTTGTCCAGCATCTCAGTTAGGTATTGTAAAATCTGAGGGATATTTGGTGTCAATGCCTTGTTCCTGGTTCCAAGCACAGAATCTCTTCCATTTTTCTGCATAAGATTTTCTGGTACTGGGCCTCCTGGTCTCCAAGATAACATTCATAACAGCTTTTGAAAGAGGAGTGTTCTGAATGGATACATTATCCACCATGCTGCCAGATTTAAGGTCCTGAGTTGGGTGTGCAGGATCCGATTGTTTTGTTGGGTCAGCAAGTGAGAAGTTTGAGGCAATATCCATGCTGGACCTTGAGACAAGCTCTTTAGGATTGGGTACCAGTGCTGGCGTGGCTAGTCTGGTGCAATCAGTATCATTTTTGGCTTCTCTTGTCTGACCTTTAGGAGTACCCTGGGAAGGAGAGGCAGTGGAGCAAAGGCATATACTGTTAGATTTTTCCAGCTAAAGGATAGGGCGTCCACTCTCGATGCTTGTTTGTGATAAATCCTTGTGCAAAATCTCTAATTGGCAGTTGTGAGGGGAGGCAAATAGATCTATGTCTTGGCATCCCCATTTCCTTGTTATCATGCTGAAGACTTGTGGATCCAGTTTCCACTCGTGGGGATCCATGAGGTTTCTGCTTAGTTCGTCTGCCAGAGTGTTTGTTCTTCCTGGCAGGAATTGTGCTTGCAGGTGAACTTGTTAAGTCAATGTTGTGTCCCATAAGGTCATTGCTTGTCTGCAGAGGGGGTAGGAATGTGCACCTCCCTGCTTATGTACCACATGACTGTAGTATTGTCTGTCTTTATCAGTAGCTGTCCTGGATGAAGAAGATCCTTGAAGGCTGTCAGGGCATTCTGAACAGCTAGCATCTCTTTTTGATTGATGTGAAGATGCATCTGGCTTGCAGGCCATGTGCCCCGAATACATTTTCCTGCCATATGGGCCCCCCCAGGCATAATCTGATGCATCCGTTGTCAGTATCTGTCTGGCTGTGGGTAAACTGAATGGCAGACCCTTGTTGTGGTGACAGGCTTCTGCCCACTATCGAAACTCCTGTTGCAGGCAGAAAATGAATGTAATTACTGTCTCCAGGCTGTGGCAATGCTGAGTCCAAACACTTTTTAGATACCATTGTAGTTTCCTCATATGCAGTCTGGCATACGGAATTAGTAGAATGCAGGATGCCATGAAACCCAAGGCCTGCAGGATTTTCCTTGCAGATAAGTGGGTCTTTGCTGACAATTTTTTGAAAGAAGAAGTCAGTTGTTTTTGTTTGTCCTTTTAGGTCCAAAGTCACGAGCCAAGCCTTCTTGCCCAGCATGGGCAGTAGCTGCTGTAGAGTCAACATCTTGAATTTTGGAACCTCCAGAAATTTATTTAGTATAGACAGGTCCAGTATTGGACTCCAGGTTTTGCCCTTTCTGGGCACTACGAAAAGTGTGGAGTAAAACCTTTGCCCCTGCTCTTGTTGTGGTACGTGTTGAATGGCCCTCAATATCCATGAGGGCTGTAATTTGCTTTTGTGCCTCTGCCCATTGATTGTGTGGCAGGTCTGGCATACCTTTTGACCTTGGTAGGGTGTGAAAATGGAACCTGTAGCCTTGGGACACTATGTTCAAGACCCATTTGTCTGGGGTAACCATTTGCCAATTTGATGGAAGAAAGTGCTAGTTTTCCCCCTAAGGGGGCTGCCAAAAGAAAAGTGCTGGGATCTGGCAGAGGAAAGTCAATGGGACTGTTTCCTGTAAGGTTGTGATTTGTCTTCTCCGCTTTTGGAGGTAGGAGCACCCCATTGTTTAGGCCTGTATGAGCCTTGGGGCTGAGATCTGCCTCTGGGATGCCTGTATCTGCCTCTTTGTGGTCTGTCTGACACTGGAAAGGACCAATTTTTAGAAGGCCAGTTCCTGCTTAATCTGGGTGGCTGTACCTGTAAGAAATCCTTAACTGTCTGCATGGATTTCGCTTTATCCTCCATTTTCTTCAACACCTCTTCTGCTTTAGCACCAAAGTATCATGCTGTAATGGGGCATCTAATAATTTTGCTTCAACATGATCAGGCATATTCTGTTCCTTTAACCAAGCATGCCTTCTAATAACAGAACCTGTAACAGCAGCCCTGTAAGAGGCCTCCAGTGAATCATACCCACATTGCAAAGTATGCTTTCCCACTTGTTCAGCTGCATGCAATAAATCCTGCATTTCCTTGTTTTCTGAACATTCAGTATTTGTTAATATTTTCTGTTTAAGCAGTGACATTAAATATTGCTGATATTTAAGCATATGAAACTGACAATTTAAAGCCCTTACAGCCAAGGTAGCAGAAGTGTAAACTTTTTTCCCCCATCTGTCCAGTGCCCTAGAATCCCTATCAGAGGGGACATGTTTTTTTGCAATTGAAGCTTTGACCCCTTTGGGACCCTGAGATATAGTTTCTGGGTCAGCAGCGGGGTTTTTATATAGGAATTTATGAGAATCCGGGACCCTGTACTATTTGTCTGGCTTAGCAGGTGCAGGGGGTAAAGAGTCAGGGGACAGGCCGGACTCTGAAAATACATCATCTACAATGTCTAGAACAGGTGGAATAGCAAAGGGTCTGTGCTGATGAAGTAGCAGAAAGTCTCTGAGCCTTTTCTTAGATTCAGAATAATCTTGGCTCTCCCAGTGGAAATGCTCCCTTCATGGTATGCAGGGTTTTTCCAAAAGAATAATCCTCAGGAGGAAAGGCTGAAGGAATGGATTCTTCAGCATCAGAGTCCTCATAGGGAGGCATGGAATAAACCTGTTCATTAGAGGAATCAGAGGAAATAGAAACCTGATCAGAAGAATCATATTCTGTCTCTTGCCTAGGCCTCTTATCAGGAGGGGGATGGGAACCTCTGATCAAAGTAATTAGGTCTTCAGTCATTTTAAGCATCTGTTTTTTAGGCATGGAAGTCTGAGTAGGAGAATGCTGTACTTGTTTGTCTTTAGAGCTGCTTTAGTCTTTGTCTTTGAAGCTGAAGATGGTTTAACATATAACTGCGTAGGTCTGAAGACACCCTCAGAAGCCGATGCCTGCTCAGCGGCTCCGGACCCATCTGAGGGAATGATTTCCGAGTGTCCAATACCTTGAGTATCCAGAGGCCCAGTCGGCTCCACGTGGGAGTCGGAAGCGGCCTGTGGCTCTGGGGTAGTGGGCGCTAGGGGCTGCGAAAGCGCCTCACTGAGAACTGGTGACTGGCCTAACGGAGGCCTCATCGTAAGTTTTGGACCTTGGATGCCTATCCTTTTCCTTGGCCTTGCGTTTTTTGTAAACTCCAGTCATCGGCTGTTCCGACGGCATTATATAATTAAATCTTCGGCCAAAGTAATGAAATGCAAAATCAAACCGATGCTTAATAGTGCGTTGGTTAATCTAGCACAAAACTGACAGCTAGCAACGTTGTGATCAGGGCCTAGGCAAGGAATACAGTAAGAGTGAAAATCCTTATGAGGTATTTGCTTCCCACAAGAAATACAATTGTTAACTTTTTCTGACATTGGTCTGGAGCAAGAAAAAAGTTTCCCCAACGGGGTACTTAGCTTTAATGAAGACTTCGGTTCTGAAATTCGGATTTGAAAATCTCAGGAGTCGGCTGACCGGCACTTGCGCACTGCTTTTGTTTCGGGCACCACGCGGCAAGAAAGACTGAAGAAAATGGTGTCGGCTGCATCTTTTATACCCCTGGCACTCTGACGTCAGGGAAGAGGCAACAGCAACGGACACCGGACCTACACTTTGGAATTCTGGCCGACTGCGGGTAGCCTGCCAGCAGGATAACCCCAAGAGTAATGACTGCAACCGTGAAACACGATGAACATCTGCAATTGTCTGTGGACATCCAATAAATACAACATACATTCACCTTTGCAAATCTAGGAAAGAAAACTGGCAGATTAAAGGACTGGTTAATATAGGATTCTGACACTACCTTAGGAAGAAAAGAAGCATTGGTACATGATGTTACTATCCTTGAGAAAAAAAATCAACTAGGGACATTTAGAGGACAATGCTTCAAGTTCTGAAATTCTTGTAGCAGATCAATGGCCACTTGAAAGATAGTTTTTCAGGTCAGGAATTAAAGATTACATTTAGCTGATGGTTCAAAGGGAGAGTGAACTAAGGTATGCTGCAACAAATTCAAGTCCCATGGTGGAATAGGATCGTTATATGGAAGTCTCAGCATGAGGAAGCTGCTCAAAAAGGTTTTACAACTCAGATGAAAGCAAAGGAAAAATTCTCAAAGCCAGTATGAAAACGAGATTGCTGCTAAATGAACTACGATTGTTGAGGAGCTAGCTTTCTCATTAAAGATTGTTGCCAAAAATTCAACAACACTTCGTATTGGGACTGAAAAGAGGTCAATGTGTTTCTACTGTGCCTAAAAAACAAACCTTTTCCATCTACTTCTGTAAAGTTTTCTTGTAGAAGGCCTTAGGGGAAGATAAAAGTAGGATAAGAAGAAAATCCACTGGAGCCGCCATAACAGGTTAAAACTTTATTTATCACATAGATAAGCGCTTTCGAGCATTAGCTCTTCATCAGAGAGATCTGATGAAAGCGCTTATCTGTGTGATAAAGTTTTAACCGGTTGTGGTGGCTCCAGTGGGTTTTCTTCTTATCCTGTATGGTATATTTTACCACTGTGGACTTTTACTTCTTCCTTGGTTGCTTTGGATCTTTATTGCGGAAGATAAAAAGTACAGTTGTATACACTAACCATAAATGTACATCTTCGAGTGTATTCACTGTTGCAGTCATTAAATTTGGGTTATCTGCTTGCAGGTAGCCCTCAGCCAGCCTGATTATCAAAGTCTTGGGTCCTGCGTCAGTTGCAGTCTCTTCTTCCATGACGTCAGGGGTATATAAAGCATGGACCCAACGCCATTACATCAGTTTTTCTTGCCCCAGATGTCAAGTGTCCCCATAATGGGAAGCAATTATATACAAGGTTATACATACCTCCATTTATAAGCAAATACACCAGAAAGCTTAAATACAGTAAATTAGAAGAGAGGTATAGCAAATAGAAGTCAGGGGGCTGGAGGGAGAGTAACCAGGACTGCAACAGTTGATACACATGAACATCTACATTTATGTTAAGTGTACACAACTGTACTATGTTCTTCATGTTTCACTGTTGCAGTCAATACATTTGGGTAGATTCCCAAAGCTAAGGAAGGGAGGAAGCAATTAGAGAGCATTAGGACCAGCTATTAGGTCTTGCAAGACTGCAGTGGCAAAACCAGCTCTGGATTTAGAGAAAATAGGCAAGTGGTAATGCTTGGTGAAGGTATGAACAGAACTCCAGGTAACAGCTTATAGGATGTCCCTGGTAGGAACACCTCTGAGAAAGGCTGTTGAAGTAGATCCAGCCCTGATGGAATGTGATCTTATCCCCTGTGGGGTAGGTTTTCCATGGTGCTTATAGCAGAAACGAATGTAATGGCCTATCCATTTAGAAATGGTTTGCTTTGAAATGGCCTTCTCCTGTACCCCTGCGGCAAAGGCAACTAGCAGCTGTTCAGTTTTTCTGAGAGGCTTAGTCCTGTCCAAATAAAATCTAAGTTGTCTGTGCACGTCTAAAGAGTGCAGTATTCATTCTCCTCTGTTCTGTGGATTAGCAAAGAAGGTTGGCAAATGAATGGACTGATTAAGGGCCACACTGGATACCACCTTGGATATAAAGGAAGGATTGGTCCTGAGGGACACCCTCTCTGCATGGAAGATGACGAAGGGCTCCACTGCCATGAGGGCCTGCAATTCAGACACTCTTCTTGCTGAAGTGATGGCTAAAAGGAAGGCTGGTTTCCAAGAAAGGAATTTCAACTCTCCAGTTGCAGCTGGCTCAAAGGGAGGTAGCGTGAGCTTTTCCAATACAAAGTTAAAGCCCCAGGCTTGAGTAGGGGCTCTCCTGGGTGGTCTTACATTTTTGGCCCCTCTGAGGAATTGCTTCAGCAGTGGGTGAGAGAAGAGGGGTGTGTCAGTATTATAATGTGCTGAAATGGCAGAGGCATGAATTTTAATAGAAGAGAAGGAAAGGCCCTTGTGAAGCATCTCTGTTAAATACTGAAGAATATGCGGTAAACTGGGCACAGTTGTGCCCATCCCCCGAGTTTGGCTCCAGGAACAAAATCTTTTCCACTTTTCAGCATAGGATTTTCTAGTACTAGGCCTCCTTGCCTCCAGAATGACATCCAGCACTTGCTTACTGAGGGATGGTAATGGACAGCTCAGGTAATTAGCCAGGCTGTTTGAAGCTGGGGGTGCACAATCTGGCCTTCCTGCTGGGACATGAGAAGGTGTCTGAGGCAGGTGCCATGGTTCCAGCAGTGACACACTGCGCAAGAGGAGGTACCAGTGTTAGCGTGGCCAGTCTGGTGCAATGAGTATTGTCCTTGGTTTGTCCTGTTTGATCTTTTGTAGAACTTTGGAGAGGAGAGGCAGAGGGGGCAAGGCATAAACTGAGGTTTTCCCAGGTGAAGGACAGGGCATCCACTTTCCAAGCTTGTCTGTGTGGAGTCCTTATGCAGAATTTGTCCAATTGGTAGTTCTGAGGGGAGGCAAACAGGTCTATCTCTGGGTTCCCTCATTTGTTTCTCAACATGTTGAATATCTTTGGTTCCAGTTTCCACTCGTGTGGGTCCATGAGATTTCTGCTTAGGTCATCTGTCAGCGAGTTTAGCTTGCCCGGCAGGAATTGAGCTTGCAGGGCACTTGGCAGCTCAAGGCTGTGTTCCACACAGCCATGGTTAGTATGCAGAGGGGGTATGAGTGGGTTCCCCCCTGCTTGTTTATGTACCACATAACAGTGGTGTTGTCTGTTTCTACCAATAATTGTCCTGGAAGGATGTAGTCCTTGAAGGCTGTCAGAGCATTCTGTACAGCTAACATTTCTTTTTTATTGATATGCAGGTGCATTTGACTCGGGTTCCATTTGCCCTGAATGCACTGCCCTACCAAGTGAGCCCCCCATGCATAATCTGATGGGTCTGTTGTTAGGGTTTGGGCGGCAGGGGGTAGAGTGAATGGCAGTCCCTTGTTGAGGTAGCAGGCCTCTGCCCACCAAAGGAATGTCTTTATACAAGGGATGATAGGAGTCACTGATTCCAGGTCCTGAGAATGTTGACACCATAGGCTTTTTAGACCATTGTACTTTCCTCATATGCAGTCTTGCATATGGAATTAGTAGGATGTAAGAAGCCATGAACCCCAGAGCTTGCAATATTTCCTTGCAGTTAACTGGGTCTTTGTGGCTAGTAATTTGAAGTAGGCTGTCAGCAAACTTGTTTCTCTGGCGTAAGGTAGGCCATCTGGGAAGTTGTGTTCAAGCTTGCTCCCGGGAATACAATTTGTTGGCAGGGTACTAGAAGAGATTTCTTTTCATTTATGGTGTACCCCAGTAAGGTTAGCAGTTTCTTTGCAAATGCCAGATGATTTAATAGTGTGTCCTGGCTTTCTGCCTGAATTAGACAATCGTCCAGGTATGGGTATATTTGAATATTTCTTTGCCTGCAAAATGCAATGACTGGAGCTAGGCATTTTGTGCATACCCTGGGCGCAAGTAGATAAGCCAAAGGGCAGTGCAGAGAACTGATAGTGCATGGAGCCTGCTCTGAAACATAGGTATTTTCTGCAAGAATCCCTTATTGGGATGTGCAGGTAAGCTTCCTTTAAATCCAGTGTTGCCAACCAGGCATTTTTGCCTACTTTGGGAAGCAGCTGGTGAAGAGATAGCATTTTGAATTTTGGAATTACCAAAAAGGTGTTTAGGATAGATAGGTCCAAGATAGGATGCCAGCTGAGACAGGTTGAATAGCCCTGATACTTAGAAGAGAGAGAACTTGCTGTTGAGCCTCTGCCCACTGATTTGGGGGTAGGTCTGGCCAACCTTTTAGGGTTGGTAAGATGTGGAAGTGGAATCTATATCCTTGGGAAACTATATTTAAAACCCATCTGTCTTGGGTAATGAGTTCCCAGTTTTTTGCATGCAGGGCGATCTTTCCCCTTAAAGGTGCAGTCAGTTGAGCAGGGCTTGGAAGGTTTAAGGTTAGGTCATTGTGACGGGGGATTGTCTTACTACTTCCACTTTGGAAGTGGGAGCCCACCACTGCTTAGGCCTGTGAGTACCTTGAAACTGTGGCCTAGGTGGTCTGCTGTTCCTGGATTTGGACTGAGAAGGCCTGGAAGAGACAGGAAAGGACCAATTCTTAGAAGGCCAATGTCTACTAAATCTGGGAGGCTGTACTTGCAGGAAATCTTTAACAGTTTGCATAGATTTAGCTTTTTCCTCAATCTTTTTAAGAACAACTTCTGCTTTGTTGCTAAACAGGCGGTTTTGGTTTAAGGGAGCATCCAGTAATTTGGCTTTAACATGATCTGGAGAGTTTGCTCCTTAAGCCAAGCATGCCTTCTAAGAACAAACTCAGTAACAGGAGCCCTACAAGATGCCTCTAAGGAGTCAAAACCACATTGCAAAGTATGTTTACCAACTTGTTCAGCAGAATGCATTAAATCCTAATTCTTTATTTTCAGTACAGTCAGGAATCAGCATCAATTTCTGTTTAAGAAATCCAATAATATGCTGCTGGTACTGTAACATATGAAACTGGCATTTTAAGGCCCTAATGGCCAAAGTAGAAGTAGTGTACACCTTCGTACCCATCTGTCCAGAGCCCTGGAATCTCTATCAGAGGGGGTAGAATTTTTGGCAGTAGTAGCCTTAATGCCTTTGGGTCCCTGTGAAATGGTCTTTGGGTCCACAGTAGGATTCTTAAAGAGGAAATTGTGAGAATCAGGTACTCTGTAATACCTGTCAGATTTCCTGGGAGCCGGAGGTAAGGTGTCTGGGGCCAGGTTAGATTCCAAGAAGGCATCATCTACAATGTCCAGTACAGGGGGAATAGCTAAAGGCCTGTGTTGAGGCAGGAGTAAGAATTCCCTAAGCCTCTTTTTAGAGTCAGTGGAATCCTGGCTTTCTCAGTGGAAATGATCCCTAAGAGTGTGCTAAGTTTCACCAAAATAAAAATCTTCTGGAGGGAAAGCAGAGGGAATGGAGTCCTCTGCATCAGAATCCCCATAGGTAGATAAGGGCAGATTCCTGGTCATTAGAAGAAAAGTACAGTTTTGTACCTACCATAAATGTAGATGTCCGAGAGGTATGCATCTGCAGTCCTAACATATGGGTTGTCCTGCCTCAGGCAGCCCTTCGGTTGGCCGGATTCCAAAGTCTGGGTCTGGCCTCGGCTGATGTCGCACTTCACCCGACGTCATAGCTGCTGTGAATTGGGTATAAAGGCATCAGCCGACGCCATTTTCCTCAGTGTTTCTTGCCCCAGATGCCAGGTGCCCTCTAGGAAGGCTAAATTTGGATAAATGCAAATGTTTCCAAACAGTAGAGAGTAAACAAAAATAAACATGTATATACATATATACAATCAAATACACCATAATAGATTCCCCCAGCTAGCTACAAGATGGGCAAATACCCTAGGAGTACCACAGAGGGGAAGGAGGGTGGGTAATCCTGACTGCAGATGCATACCTCTCAGACATCTACATTTATGGTAGGTACAAAACTGTACTATGTCCTTCAAGGATGCATCTGCAGTCCTAACATATGGGTAGAATACCATAGCCAAACTGGGGGAGGAGGCACTAAGATGATTATGGTGTAGTTAAGATCCCTTGCAAAACAGCAGTTGCAAAACCTGCTCGGGATCTGGAGTATAAAGATAGATTATAATGCTTGGCAAATGTATGCACGGAGCTCCAAGTAGCAGCTTCTAAAATGTCTTTGGTAGCCACTCCTCGTAAGAAAGCTGTAGTAGTGGCTGTAGCCCTTGTGGAGTGAGGTCTGATGTTTTCTGGAGTTGTCTTTCCATGAAAGGAGTAACAAAATCTAATGCAATTTCCTATCCATTTTGAGATTGTCTGTTTTGAAATTGCTTTTCCTTCCATTCCTGTTGCATATGCTACCAGAGTCAGTTTTTCTATTGTTCTTGGTTCTGTCCAGGTAGTAGCGCAATTGTCTGTGCACATCCAAGGTATGTAGTAGTCTTTCCCCCCTGTTCTGTGGGTTGGGGAAGAATGTTGGTAGGTGGATTGCTTGGTTCAATGATACCCTGGAGACCACCTTTGGCATAAAAGTGGGGTTAGTTCTCAAGGACACTCTATCCTGATGGAAGATAAGGAAGGGCTGTACTGCCATTAATGCCTGTAATTCAGAAACCCTTCTTGCTGAAGTGATTGCAAGTAGGAAAGCAGTTTTCCAAGATAAGAACTGTAATTCTGCTGTTGCTGCTGGTTCGAAAGTGGGAAGTGTTAACTTTTCCAGCACAAAGTTAAGGTCCCATGTAGGCAAAGGTGGCTTCCTTGGTGGCTTTATATTTTTAATTCCTCTCAGAAACTGCCTGAGTAGAGGATGAGAGAAGACTGGAGGATCCATGTTGTATTCTGCTGAAATTGCTGATGCATGAATCTTAATGGAGGAGTAAGACAGGCCATTGTGGAAAAGCTCTGCTAAATATTCCAGGATGTTAGCTATGTTTGCTAATGAAACATTTTCTCCTTTTGCTGCACTCCAAATGAGGTATCTTTTCCATTTGGCTGAATAAGTCTTCCTTGTGGAGGGTCTGCGAGCCTCCAGGATAATGTCTTTAACCCTCTGAGATAAATCTGGGTTATTTTGTTTTATGTAATATTCCAAGCAGCTAGCTGTAGTGTTTTCAAGTTTGGATGTAGGATCTTGAAGTTGTTCTGTGTTAGCAGCAGAGGAACTAGAGGTAGAGGCCATGCATGTGTCCGAGACATACTCCTCAGTAGCGGGTAGCAATGCTGCCTCGGCCAGTCTGGAGCTATCAGGATGATCCTTGGGTGATCTTCTTTGATCTTCAGTAGCACTTTGTGCATCAAAGGAAGAGGTGGGAATGCATATGCTGTCAGGTTTTCCCAACTGAAGGATAGGGAGTCCACCTTCCAAGCAAGTGGGTGGTATGTCCTTGTGCAGAATTTCCTCAATTGGTGGTTGTGTGGGGATGCGAACAGGTCTATTTCTGGTAGTCCCCATTTCTTTGTAATGGATTTGAAGATGTCTGGATGCAGCATCCATTCGTGGGCATCCGTGGTAGTTCTGCTTAAGGTGTCTGCTAGTATATTTTCTTTTCCTGGCACAAATATGGCCTGGAGCTGAATGTTGAGGTTCAGGGCCACATTCCACAGGTCCATTGCCATCCGGCATAGAGGATATGAGTGTGTGCCTCCCTGTTTGTTGATATACCACATGACTGTGGTGTTGTCCGTCCTTATCAGCAAATGACCCTGTTGAAGTAACGGTCTGAATGTCTGAATTGCCCGTTTCACTGCCAGCATCTCTTTTTGATTTATGTGTAGGTTCAGCTGGTCTTGTGTCCATAGGCCTTGTATACACTTGTCCACCATGTGTGCCCCCCAGCCTTGGTCTGAGGCGTCCGTGGTGATAGTCTGGCTTGGGCGAGGTTTGTGGAAAGGCAGTCCTCTGTTCAACTGACAGGCCTGAGCCCACCACAGGAATTCTTCCTTCAGGCATGGAATTATTGGAATCTGGGTTTCTAGACTGTGCTTGTGTTGAGACCATATATTCCTTAGGTACCACTGCAACTTCCTCATATGCAGCCTGGCATGTGGAATCAATATTATGCAGGATGCCATGTAACCCAGGGCTTGCAGGACTTTCCTTGCTGTAAGCTGGTTCTTTGTTGTTAATGCCATGAAGTAGAGTGGTAGTTGCTTTTGCTTTTCTGCTGTGAGAAATGCCATCTGATTTGAAGTGTCCAGTTCTGCACCCAAGAATGTTATCCTTTGGGATGGTACCAGTCTTGACTTTTTCATGTTGACTGTGTATCCCAGGGCTTGCAGTAGTTGTATAACCTTTTGCAAATCTTCTGTTAATTTGGTCTTGTTGTCCGCTTGTATTAGGCAGTCGTCCAGGTATGGATAAATCTGAATTCCCTGAAGTCTGCAATGAGCAATTACTGATGCCAGGCATTTCGTGAATACTCTGGGCGCAGTAGATAAGCCAAAGGGCAATGCTGAGAATTGATAATGCTCTGATCCTGCAAGAAATCTGAGGTATCTTCTGCAATCTGGTCGTATAGGGACGTGCAGGTATGCCTCCTTGAGATCTAGAGTCACCAGCCAAGACTCCTTGCCCAGCATGGGAAGAAGTTGCTGTAGGGTCAGCATTTTGAATTTTGGAACAATGAGGTATGTGTTCAGAGCGGACAGGTCGAGAATAGGCCTCCATTGATTTTCTTTCCTTGGTACCAGGAAAAGTCTGGAGTAAAATCCTTGTCCTTGTTCCATAGGCAATACCTTTTCTATAGCTCTCATCCTTAGTAAGTGGTTGATTTGTCCTAGAGCGTTTGTTTTTTGGTTTGGTGGTAGGTTTGGCATTCCTCTCTTTTTTGGTAGAGTGTGGAAGTGAAACCTGTAGCCTTTGTCTATTGTCTGTAAAATCCATTTGTCTCCTGTAATGTAATGCCAGTTTATGGAAAATAAGGCAAGCTTTCCGCCTAAGGGTGCTTCCAGTTGTTCCCTGGTAGGCAGTATCAGAGTCAAGTCATTGTGTCTGTCCTGTGGAAGTGGTAGTAGCTGGATCTGTGGCAGTACTTCTCTGGTTGTTAGGCTGCCACTGACGTCCCCTGTAGGCACCTCTGGATTGACCTCTGCCTCTTGGGTGCCTATTTCTGCCTCTCTGTGCTCTGGAGGTGTCTGGAAAGGACCAATTCTTCGAAGGCCAATTTCTACTAAACCTCGGAGGCTGGACCTGTAAGAAATCCTTGACTGTTTGGACAGATTTTGCTTTTTCTTCCACCTTCTTTAGCACTTGCTGTGCAGGGGAGCCAAACAAACTTTGTTTCTCCATGGGAGCATCTAGGAGCTTTGACTTTACATGGTCTGGTAAGGATTGCTCTTTTAACCATGCATGCCTTCTGATCACTGTTCTAGTCATAGCTGATCTAAAGGAAGCCTCCAGTGCATCATAGCCGCATTTTAAGGAATGATTACTGACCTGCTGAGTGTTACGTACCAAATCCTGAAGGGACTTACGGTCTATAGGTTCAGGAGAGGACAGTTTTTTATTTAGCTGGTTAACAAAAATTCCTGATACTGAATCATGTGGAATTGACAGTTTAAGGCCCTAGCCGAAAGAGTAGCAGAAGTATAAACTTTTTTACCCCATCTCTCTAATGCTCTAGATTCTCTTTCAGAGGGGAAGGGGGTTTTTGGCAGAGGCAGCTGCTACAGCTTTGGGGCCCTGTGAAATGGTTTCAGGATCTGCAATAGGAGCCTTATACAAGTGATAGTGAGTGTCCGGGACCCTATAATATCTGTCGGGCTTAGCAGGGGCCGGGGGAAGAGAGTCAGGGGCAGTACAGGCATCATTAAATGCATCATCCACAACTGTAAGTACTGGAGGAATGGCTAAAGGCCTATGCTGCGGTAAATGTAAAAAGGTCCTTAGCCTTTTCCTTGAATCTGAAAAATCCTGGCCCTGCCATTGAAATTGCTTTCTCATAGCATGTAAGGTTTCCCCAAAAGAAAATTCCTCAGGAGGAGAGGCAGAAGGAATGGAATCTTCTGCATCAGAATCCTCATATGGAGAATAAGGGCCTTCTGGAGGATTTGAGTTTTCTGAATCATCCGAGGAATAGTCTGTAGAAACTGGATCCGGGGGCTCTGCTCTAGGCCTCTTCTCTGGAGGGGGTTGAGAGGCCCTGTCTGGGTGAGGTTGGGATCCCCTGATCAAAGAAATGAGATCCTCAGCCAGGCTGAGCATTTGGGAACTAGAGGTAGGCCTGTGTGAGGGGGTTTTAGCAGGCAAGGCCTTAGAAGTTTTAGCTGCTTTAGCCCTAGAGAAAGCCTTGATAGACATAGATGCAGGTGGTCTAGCAGCTCCACGTGCAGGAGTAGATATGTCTAAAGGAATAGTATCTGATAAATCCTGGGTGCCTGCTACAGCAGGAGAAATTTCAGTAGCAGATTCAGCCAAGCTGTGAGAGGCCTCGGCTGTCGGAGGTTTGCTTTCGGCCGAAGGAAGAACCGAGGACTCGGTTTCAGCCGAAACAGAGACACTCGCGGTTGGCTTAACCTTGGTTTCGGTCGAAACCGCGGACCGCGAGTGTCGGTCCTTTTCCTTACGCTTTTTAGCTAAATGTGAAGTCAGAGTCTCCGACGGCATTTTGTAAGCAAAAGTGGGACCAAAAAACTCCTCTGCAAACTCCGACCGACGTCTAAGTGTCCGTCGGTTGAAGGAAGCACAGGCTAGACAAGCTGATACGTCGTGGTCTGGGCCTAAGCAAGGAAGGCAGTAAGAGTGGAAATCCTTATGAGGTATTTGTTTCCCACAAGTTAAACAATTATTTACTTTTTCTGACATCGGCTGAGGCAAGAAAGAGTCCCCAACGGGGTACTTAGCTTTTTAGAAGTCTTCGGTAGTAGAAATCTCTGGATCTGACTGACCGGCACTTGCGAACAGCTTTTGCTTCGGGCACGCGCGGCAAGAAAGACTGGGGAAAATGGCGTCGGCTGATGCCTTTATACCCAATTCACAGCAGCTATGACGTCGGGTGAAGTGCGACATCAGCCGAGGCCAGACCCAGACTTTGGAATCCGGCCGACCGAAGGGCTGCCTGAGGCAGGACAACCCATATGTTAGGACTGCAGATGCATCCTTGAAGGACATCACAAATTTCAGAATCCTGATCAGAAGAATCAGAAGGAAAATCAGTTCTAGATCTCTTAGAGGGAGAAGGGTGGCTTCCCCTAATTAGAGTAATAAGGTCGTCAGCCATTCTTATTTGTTTTTTAGGCATATGGGCCTGACCATGCAGTTTGGACGATGGTTTTCTAGGCATGGATAGAGTCTTAGGCCTTGAAGAAGAAGATGATGTCGGTATGATATGCAAGTCAGTAGGCCTGAATACACCCTCAGAAGCCGGTGCCTGCACAGCGGCTCCAGACCCATCCAAGGTAAAGACATTCGCAGGTTCCATAGTCGAAGCATCTTGCGGCATACCGGACTCCGAATGGGTCTCAGTAGAGGCCTGCGAATCTGAAGTAGTGGGTATCAGGGGCTGTGAAAGCGCCTCACTGAGTACTGGCGAACTGGCGACTAGCTTAACGGAAGCGTCGTCGGCAGCTTTGAACCTATACAGTCCGTCTCTGTCTTTATCTTTACATTTTTTCAGAATGTTAGTAGTCGGATGGCTTGCCAAAGCCATTTCTGGATAATTGAACAGAGTACCGAAATAGTTAGATGCGAAAATGAATCAACGATGAATAGTACGAGGACTGAATAAGGCACAAAACTGACAGCGAGGGACGTTGTGGTATGGGCCTAAGCAAGGAATGCAATAAGAATGAAAATATTTAAGAGGTATTTGCTTTCCACAAGAAATACAGTTTTTACCTTTTACTGACATCGGTTTAGAGAAAGAAAAAGGGTCCCCAACGGGGTACTTAGCTTTTTGAAGACTTTGGTTCTGAAACACGAAAATTTCAGGAGTCGGCCAACTGGCACTTGCGAACTGCTTCTGCTTTGGGCATTGTGCGGCAAGAAAGACTGAATAAAATGGCGTTGACTGCATGTTTTATACCCCTGACGTCATGGAAGAGGAGACTGCAACCGACACAGGACCCAAGACTTTGTTATTCAGGCCGACTGAGGGCAACCTGGCAGCAGATTACCCAAATGTAATGACTGCAACAGTGAAACACGAAGAACATCTATACATTTCTTGGCATTAAGCTTGAGCCCATGGCTCTGGCACCAAGCATTTGTTTCTGTAAGGCCCTTTTGTAGAATATAGACATCATTTGGGGATTCAATAATGGCTCCCAGTTTGCAGTCATCTGTGAACTTTGTTAGCCAGATTCCCTTAGTGTTGGCCTATATTTCAGAGAAGTAAATGCCAAACAAGAGCGGTCCCAGGACTGAACCCTGAGGTACTCCACTTGTCACTTGTCTGGAGCTGGATTTGGAGTCCGCTACTGTTACAGTCTGGGTTCTGTCAGTAAGCCAGTTGGCAACCCATCGAGTGCCATAGGGATTTATGCCCAGCTTATTAAGTTTATCTATGATTCCAGAGTGGGGGATGGTGTTGAAGGCCTTGGCGAATTCCAGATAGGCTGTGGGGGCCGTCTTACCCTCATCCACAGCTCTGGAGACTGATTTGAAGAAGCCAATCAGGTTCAGGAGACAAGATCGGCCCTTCACGAACCCAACCTTGGTGGGGTCCAGTGCTTGAAGGTTGCCAATGTCTTTGTTTATAAGTTCCAAGGGTTGGGAGGGTGGCCTAATGGTTAAGGTGTTTGCCTTACAAACACAAGGTGCAGGGTTTGAGTCTCACAAGGGATAACTGGCTAGGCTTAAAATGACTCGCAAGGGCAGTTAGCTTAGTACTAATCTATGAACCTATGAACCTATGGCCTTGCAGATCAGGCTCATCAAACTGATAGGACAGTAGTTCCCGGGATCCAAGGTGGATCCCCCCCTTGTGGAGTGGGATAACTGTAGCTGTGCGCCACTCAGTGGACACAAAGCCTGAGATGAGGCGCCAGTTCATATTGTAGTTCATGTAGTACACAGCCTGGGATGTCGTCTGGTCCCATGGATGCTGTATTCTTAGTTTTGAAGAATGCATTTTTTTTACCTGTGTGGCCATTACCAGAATTTGGAAACCTTTAGGTATTGAGATGGGCCCTTTAATGGGTGAGTGGGGGGTGAAGTTTGCAGTGAATCGATCTGCCAGGATATTGCCAATATCCTTGGGATCAGTATATTTAATGCCATTCTGTTGTAGCTCAGAGCAGATCTGAGCATTGCCATTTAGATTCTTGACATAGCTATAGAATGCCTTGTGCTTGTCTTTGGAATCTTTGGCAATTTTATTTTCGTAACTAGGTTTAGAGGATTTTATGAGGTATCTCAGCTTCTTACTGAGGCTGGTAAGGGAGTTTTTTTGCATCCTGGGATTTTTCTCTTTTCTGCAACAGTTTCTTCCTTTTGTTGTAAAGTTTGTTTATGGCAAGGGACCACCAAATTGGCTTCCTTTTTTTGGAGGAGAGCATCTTGGTTCCATTGGGGATGACACGATTCATGCACGAGTAGATCTGCTCATACAGTGCCTTAGTGTAGGATTCAGCAGTTGAACTTTCAGTTCCCGTCTGCATGGGTGTCATGAAGTTTGTCACTTCTGACTTGAGTAGCATGAAATTGGCTTTGGAGAAGTTTTTTTTTCGGAGGTTTCCTTACTGGGGGGTGGATCTGAGGAAGGAGGGTGGGAAAGGTTGAAGACAAATGAAGGAACAACTCAGATGGAACATTATGGTAAGAACACAACTTTTTTATCTGAAGTTGTTGACTTCATATGATCTTCAACCTGAAGGACAGAGTCCTCAGATACATCAGCCCCGGGTGGGCCTCATGGAAGGATATTCCAAATCACAGCAGAGTCAAAGGATGCCCTACTCCTGGAATAGACATCCAACTTACAATTGGATATGAAGGCATGAGAAGACTGCCATGTAGCTGCTGAGCAAATGTCATCAATAGGCACTCTAGACCAGACGGGCGGCCATGGTGTTGCAGCAGTTAGTATTGCCGCCTCACAGCAAGAGGTTCTCCGGTTTGATTCTTGGCTGGGGTGCCTTCTGTGCGGAGTTTGCATGTCCTCCCTGTGGTTGCGTGGGTTTTCTCAGGTGCTCCTGTTTCCTCCCACATCCCAAAGACATGCAGTAGGTGGAATGGATACTCTAAATTGTCCCTAGGTGTGTGTGTGTGTGTGTGTGTGTGTGTGTGTGTGTGTGTGTGTGTGTGTGTGTGTGTGTGTGTGTGTGTGCCTTCTGTGGAAGGTTGGGCACCAGGCTGGCAACTTGACACTGTAAAACTTCACTGCCAATCATGAGCGGACAGATGATCCGCTGTGGCGACCCCTAACTGAGAAAGGCCGAAAGAAGAAGGCGGCGGCACTCTGGACCAGAAGGCTGCAGAGGTAGATACAGATCTAGTGGAATGTGCTTTGACCTGATTAGGAAGAGGAATGCCTTTTTTGGAGTATGCCAATGCAATGCACTTTGAGATGCAGTTAGCCAAGGTCACTTTAGTGATAGGTCTACCTAGTCTGGGATTAGCAAAGGAGAAAAAAGCTGGTCTGTTTTCCTGAAAGACTGCTCTGTCCAAGTAAAAATGCAGCTGTTTGTGAACATCAAGCAGATGAAGTTTCTATTCTCCAGTTTTGGAAATTGGGAAGAGAAGTCAGGGAGATTAATCACTTGATTAATGTTGGCCTCTGAAGCAGCCTTGAGCAAAAATGGAGGTATTAGGACAAAGAGTGACTATCTTTATGGAAAACCAGATAAAGTACAGTTGTGTACACTTACCATAAATGTAGATGTTCAAGTGTATTCACTGTTGCAGTCATTACATTTGGGTAATCTGCTGGCAGGTTGCCCTCAGTCGGCCTGATTAACAAAGTCTTGGGTCCTGCGTCGGTTGCTGTCCCTTCTTCCATGACGTCAGGTCGTCAGGGGTATAAAACATGCAGCCGACGCCATTACATCAGTTTTTCTTGTCCCAGATGTCAGGTGCCCCCCAAATGAGGAGCAAAATATATATGTGTATATAATTTAAAACACAAGAAATATACCTCCAAACAAAGGCAAATACACCAAAAAGGCTTTTAAGCATAGTAAAATATCTGTGGATTTTTTTTTCTTCAGCTCTCTTTCTTATTGTGTGCCACTTTAAAACTGTTTGTTGTTCTGTTTCTTCTTCTGCTACTTTAATAGTTATATTTGTCTATATAACATGTGTATTCCTCAGCTTAAAATAGTACTGTACCTTAATTTGTTAGAAATTTACTTATCTGTACATGAAGTTGCAAATTTTGCTTATGGGGAACTTTTCTCCCTGGGCCTCTACTGAAAATGGACATATATCCAGTTAGACTAGCCCGGTCAAAAAATTAAAATAAAATAAATAAATAAAAGAAAGTAGAGGTATAGTAAGAGGAAAAACAGGGGGCTGGAGGGTGGGTAACCAGGACTGAAACAGTGAATACACTCGAACATCTACATTTATGGTAAGTGTACACAACTGTACTACGTTCTTCGTGTTTCACTGTTGCAGTCATTACATTTGGGTAGATTCCCAAAGCTATGGTTGGGAGGATGGATTTATACAGCATTAGGAGCAGCTATAAAGCCCTGCAGGACAGCAGTGGCAAAGCCAGCTGTGGATTTAGAAAAGAGAGGTAAATGGTAATGTTTGGTGAATGTATGAACTGAGCTCCAGGTAGCAGCTTCTAGAATGTCTCTGGTAGGAACCCCTCTGAGAAAGGCTGCAGAAGTAGGTGCAGCCCTGGTGGAATGAGATCTGATCCCCTTGGGGACAGGTTTACCATGGTGCATACAGCATAAATGAATACAATGGCTTATCCATTTGGAAATAGTCTGCTTTGAAATAGCCTTTCCCTCTGCCCCTGCAGCAAATGCCACCAATAGTTCAGATTTTTTTTAGAGATTTTTAGAGATTTTGTCCTATTTAAGTAAAATCTAAGTTGTCTGTGTACATCCAATGAATGCAGAATCCATCACCCTTGTTCTGTGGAATGGGAAAGAAAGTTAGTAGATGAATGGTCTGATTAAGAGCCACACTGGATACCACCTTAGGCATGAAAGATGGATTGGTCCTGAGGGACACCCTGTCCGCATGAAAAATAATGACCTGCAACTCAGAAATCCTTCTAGCTGAAGTGACTGCTAAAAGGTAAGCTGTCTTCCAGGAGAGAAATTTTAGGTCTGCAGTAGCAGCTGGCTCAAAAGGAGGGAGAGTGAGCTTTTCCAAAACAAAACGGAGGTCTCATGCAGGGGTTGGCGCTCTCCTGGGAGGTCTTAGGTTTTTGGCCCCTCTGAGATACTGCTTTAGCAGAGGATGAAAGAAGAGGGGAGGTTCTGTGTTGTAATGAGCTGAAATGGCAGAAGCATGGATTTTTATGGAAGAAAAAGATAGGACCTTGTGAAGCATCTCAGTTAAGTATTGCAGAATCTGAGGAATATTGGGCATTGCTGTGCTTATTCCTTGTGATTGGTTCCAGGTACAGAATCCTTTCCATTTGTCAGCATAAGATTTTCTAGTACTAGGCCTTCTAGCCTTCAAAATGACATCCATCACAGGTTTGCTGAGGGATGCCAAGGGTGAAATTAGATGATTAGCCATGCGGCAAGATTCAAAACTTTGGAGCTGAGTGTGCAGAATTTG
This sequence comes from Protopterus annectens, assembly GCF_019279795.1. NCBI lineage: Eukaryota > Metazoa > Chordata > Ceratodontiformes > Protopteridae > Protopterus > Protopterus annectens. The sequence goes on along the minus strand of NC_056747.1, from coordinate 1,058,321,486 downwards.
GTAGTTCTGCTGAGACAGTAGGTAAGGTGTCTGAAGCAGGTGCCACAGAGTTTGGTGTGACACATTGTATAGGAGTGGGTACCAGTATTGGCGAGGCCAGACTGGAGCAATCAGAATCATTTTTGGTTTGTCTTGTCTGACTTTTAATAGAACTTTGGAGAGCAGAGGCAGAGGGGGAAAAGCATAGACTGATAGTTTTTTCCAGCTGTATGATACAGCATCCACTTTCCAAGCTTTTTTGTTATGAATTCTTGTGCAGAATTTGTCCAACTGATAGATCTTTTTGCCACACCCCATTACTATGCCTGGACCCCCCGATTTGCGTGTCAACATATCGAAAATTTGTGGTTCCAGTTTCCATTCCTGTGAGTCCATAAGACTTCTGCTTAGTTCATCTGCCAGAGTATTTAGCTTTCCTGGCAGGAATTGAGCTTGTAGTTGCATTTGGTAGGTCAAGGCAGTGTTCCACAATGCCATGGCTAGTCTGCAAAGAGGGTAGGAATGTGTACCCCCCCTGCTTGTTTATGTACCACATAACTGTGTTGTCTGTCTTTATCATTAATTGTCCTGGATGAAGGTAGTCCTTGAAGGCTGTCAGTGCATTCTGTACAGCTAGCATCTCTTTCGGATTGATATGAAGGTGCATTTGATTTGGGCTCCATTTGCCCTGAATGCACTTTCCTGCCAGATGAGCCCCCCCAAGCATAGTATGATGCATCTGTAGTTAGGGTTTCGGCGGCAGGGAATGGAGTGAACGGCAGTCCCTTGTTTTGGTGGCAGGTCTATGCCCACCATAGGAACTCTAGTTGCAGGCAAGGTATGAAGGAATCATTGTTTCCAGGCTGTGACAATGCCTGACTTCATAAACTTTTTAAGTACCACTAAAGTTTCCTCATATGCAGTCTTGCATATGGAATTAGAAGAATGCAGGAGGCCATGAACCCCAAGGCTTGCAGAATTTGTCTTGCAGATAGCAGGGTTTTTGTGGCCACCAGTTTGAAGTAAGTAACCAACTGAATTTGCTTTTCTGGCATAAGGTAAGTCATCTGGGCAGTTGTATTCAAGCTTGCACCCAGGAATGTATTTTTTTGAGAGGGCACCAGTTGTGATTTATTTTAGTTTATGGTGTACCCTACACAAGTTAGAACCCTTTTTACAAATGCCAGATGCTTTAGAAGAATGTCCTTGTTTTCTGCCTGAATTAGACAATCGTCCAGGTATGGATATATTTGAATATTTCTTTGCCTGCAAAATGCAATTACTGGAGCCAGGCACTTTGTGAAGACATTGGGAGCAGTAGATAAGCCAAAGGGCAGTGCAGAGAACTGGTAATGCAAGCAGCCTGCTTTGAAGCGGAGGTATCTTCTGCAAGATTCCCTGATTGGGATATGCAGGTAAGCCTCTTTTAAGTCTAGAGTTACCAACCAGGCATCTTTGCCTAGCATAGGTAGTAACTGTTGAGTCAGCATCTTGAATATTGGAATGTCCAGAAATGTGTTTAGAGTGGATAAGTCCAGTATTGAACGCCATGATTGGTCTTTGCTGGGTACCAGGAAAAGTCTTGAATAGAAACCTTGTCCCTTTTCCTCTTCTGGTACTGGTTGAATAGCCCCCGTGTTCATGAAGGACAAAACTTGTTTCTGGGCCTCTGCCCACTGATTTGGGGGTAGGTCTGACCACCCTTTTGGGATTGGCAATGTGTGGAAATGAAATCTGTATCCCTGGGATACTATATTTAAAACCCATTTGTCCTGGGTAATAAGTTGCCAGTTTTGTGCATCAAGTGCCAGTTTCCCCCCCAAAGGGGCGGCTAAAAGCTAAGTGCTTGGTGATTGTAGAGGGAAGTCATTGAGACTGTTTACCATAGGGAGGTGCCTTGTAGTTTCCAGATTTGGAGGTGGAGGCAACCCATTGTTTTGTTCTAAAAGCTCCTTGTGACCAAAACCTAGAGCTTTTGGAATGTCTGGATTTGAGTTGAGTGGCTCTCGAAGGGACTGGAAAGGACCAGTTCTTAGTAGGCCAGTGCCTGCTAAATCTTGGAGGTTGCACTTGTAAGAAATCTTTCACAGTTTGCATAGATTTAGCTTTATCTTCCATCTTTTTTAACATTTCTTCAGCCTTATTACCAAAGAGACGGTCCCGTTGTAAAGGAGCATCCAACAATTTTGCTTTAACATGGTCAGGCAGAGTTTGCTCTTTGAGCCAAGCATGCCTTCTTAGCACAGATCCAGTTACAGCAGCCCTGCAAGAGGCTTCCAAGGAATCAAAGCCAAATTGCAAAGTATGTTTTCCAACTTGTTCAGCTGAATGTAATAAATCCTGTAAATCTTTATTTTCCACACAGTCAGAGATTAACATCATTTTCTGTTTAAGTAGTCCCATGATATGCTGTTGATATTTAAGCATATGAAATTGACATTTTAAAGCCCTGATTGCCAAAGTTGCAAAAGTGTAAACCTTCTTACCCCTTCTATCCTGAACCCTGGAATCTCTATCAGAAGGGGAAAGATTTTTAGCAGTAGAGGTCTTAATGCCCTTGGGACCCTGAGAAATGGTTTCAGGATTAGCAATAGGGTTTTTGAAAAAGGAATTTGTGGGAGTCAGGAACCCTGTAGTATCTCTGTCTGGCTTACAAGGAGCCGGAAGCAGAAAATCAGGAGCCATACTAAATTCTGAAAAAACATCAACAATGTCTAGAACAGGAGGTATAGCCAAAGGCCTATGCTGTGGAAGAAGAAGAAAATCCCTAAGCCTCTCTTTAGATTCAGAGAAATCCTGACTTTCCCAGTGGAAATGTTCCCTTAAGGTATGTAAAGTTTCCCCAAAAGAAAAATCCTCAGGGGGAGAAGCAGAAGGAATGGAATCTTCTGCATCAGAGTCCTCATAAGTAAGAATAGACAAATCCTGTTTATTAGAAGAGTCAGAAGAAATAGAATCCTGTTCAGAAGATTCATAATCAATGTCTTTCCTAGGCCTCTTAGAAGGACGGGGTTGGCTAACCCTGATCAGAGTAATTAAATCTTCAGCCATTTTGACCATTTGTTTTTTAGGCATAGGGGCCTGCACATGTGGCCCAGGCATCTTTTTTAGACATAGATTTAGATTTTGGCCTTAGTTTTGAAGATGGCATCGGTCTAATATACAAATCTGTAGGCCTGAAAACACCCTCAGAAGTTGGTGCCTGCACAGCGGCTCCGGACCCATCTAAGGTAGAGACATCCGCAGGTTCCATAACTGAAGCATCTCGCAGCATACTGGACTCTGAATGGGTCTCAGTAGAGGCCTGCGAATCAGACGTAGCAGGTATCAGGGGCTGCAAAAGCGCCTCACTGAGTACCGGCGAATTGGCAACTGGCTTAGGAGAAACTTCGTCGTTAGTTTTGGACCTCAATGGTCTACCTCTGTCTTTCTTTGCATTTTTTAGGTATTCCGGTAGTCTAATTTCTAACTAACGACATTCCTCGATAATTAAATCTTGAGCCAAAATATTTAGAAGCAAAAATATACCGACATTTAATCGTGCGTTGATTAAATTTAGCACAAAACCGATAGCAAGGTACGTTGTGGTCAGGGCCTAGGCAAGGAATACAGTACAAATGAAAATCCTTATGAGGTATTTGCTTCCCACAAGTAATGCAATTATTAACTTTCACTGACATTGTTAAGTAGCAAGAAAAAGTTTCCCCAACAGGGTACTTAGCTTTTACATGAAGACTTTGGTTCTGAAACTCGAAAACGAAAATTTCAGGAGTCTGCCAACCAGCACTTGCGAACTGCTTTCTGCTTCGGGCACCACTCAGCAAGAAAGACTGATGTAATGGCGTCGGCTGCATATTTTATACCCCTGATGACCTGACATCACGGAAGAAGGGACAGCAACCGACGCAGGACATAAGACTTTGTTAATCAGGCCGACTGAGGGCAACTTGTCAGCAGATTACCCAAATGTAATGACTGCAACAGTGAAACACGAAGAACATGGCAACAGTGAAACACGATGAACATCATGGAGGTTTTATGGATAGTGTGTGAAGTTCTGAAACCCTTTTATCAGAGGTGATAGCCACTAAAAAGGCCGTGTTCCAAGACAAGAATTGCAAATCAACTGTGGCCACTAAGGTCCCAAGGTGGAGTAGGATCCTTAATCAGAGGTTGAAGTAGAAAGGTTCCTCTCAAAAAGGCCTTACATATGTTAATGGATACCAAGGAGGAAGAATCTTCGCCAATGTGAAAACTGGAGATGGCTGCCAATTGCACCTTAACCATGGAGAAGCTTGCTATTAAAGACGTGAGCCAAGAATTCTAAGACAGCTGAAACCGGAGGCGTGAAAGGATCAAACTGGCACTGTCAAGCCCAAATAGTAAATCTCTTCCATTTGCTGGAGTGAATTTTCCTGGTAGAGGCTTTATGGAATGCAATCAAAATCATCTGAATGTGGAGGACAGCCCAGGAGTTCTAGTCATCATAGGAAGTGGAGAAGCCAAGCAGTCAGCTTCAGGCTGAGGACGTTTGGGTATCAGTCTCCCAAAGGGTGGGCCAAAAGATCCGGAAGGGAATCAAGAGTCCAGGGTGGACACAAGGTGAGATCACAGAAAAGGGAACCAGTCTTGTCAAGGCCAGAATGGACAATGAGGATGACTGCACTTCAACCTCTGAGCTTTCTGAAGAAATTTGGGGATCAGGGAAAAAGGAGGATATGCATAAAGGAGACTGGGGGACCAAGCATGGACCAGAGCATCTCTGGAAGACTCACCCTGTAGGGTATCAGGGTAAAGTACTTTCTGCACCTGGCGTTGAAAGAAGAGGCAAAGAGGTTGCAGCAAGGCTGGCCCCATTTCTGGAAGATTATGTTCACCACCGATGGACTGACAGACCACTCATGAGGTATCAGTAGAGTTCTGCTGAGTCTGTCCGCTAGAATGTTCGTCTTCCCTGGAATGTGGGTTGAGACATGAAAGTGGTTGGAAGAGATCACCCATTCCAACAATCTTATGGCTTCTTGGCATAAGGGATAAGACTTGAATCCCCCCTGTTTGTTGATGTACCAGACAACCGACATGTTGTCCATTTGGATAGCAATTGTCCCTGTGGGAAGAGAGGCATGAAGAGCTTGCAACACTAAAAGGACCACCCTCATCACCAGGACATTTATATACAGATTGGTCTCTACAGGACCAGGCACCTTGGACCATCTGACCTAGCCAATGCCCCCCCCCCCAACCATAGCTGGATGGAGTCCATGGTCACAGTGGCCTTGGGATGACAAGAGAGGAAGGGACGTCATGAGTACAGAGCCATAGTGTGAAGCCACCAAAGAAGATACTCCTTGCAGACTCGAGAAAGTTTGATGGGTAGTCTAGGGATAGCTCGAGAAGGGAACAGTGCACCACTAAGGTCCACTGAAGTACTTTCATGTGAAGGCATGCAAGGGGAAGAAGAGTAATTGTCGCTGCCATCAACCCCAACGCTCTGAGGACAAGAAAGGCAGGGGGAGGATGATCGGTGAGAATCTGCCTCACATGCAACTGAAGCGACTGAATTCTGTCTGGGGGTAAAAAGGCCATGCACTGAATTGTGTCAAGTAGAGCTCTTATAAAGTCGATGACCTGGACTGGATCCAGTCTCGACTTGGATGGATTTATGGTTATTCCCTAGGTTGCAGCTAGGTGGAAAAGAAAATCCCTGGCTTGCAGAACTCAATGCTTGTTGGGGGCTGTCAGGAGCCAATCATCCTGGTAAGGAAAAGCCTGAAATCTGAACAGTCTCAGGCGAGCTGTGATGACCATCACTTCGGTAAACACACTGGCAGCTGTGGTGAGTCCAAAGGGGAGTACTCAGAAATGAAAATGATTGGCTCCCAACCAGAAGCGGAGAAACCTTCTGAAACGCTTCTCTATCTTGATGTGGTAACATGCATCCTGAAGGCCTACAGAGCACATCCAATTGTCCTTCTGCAGAAATGGTAGAATGGACTGAATGATGACCATCTGGAATTTTGTTTTGGCAACCAACTTGTTTAGAGTTGCCAAAACAAAATTCCAGACTGTCTAAGGTCCCCCATTTTTTTTGGCACCAAAAAGAATCTGGAATAGATCCACAATCCAAACTGGTCTTGGGGGGCAGGTTGGATGACTTTTCTCCAGCAGCTTTGTCATCTCTGGAAATACTGCCTCCCTTTGATGGGGGTGGCACATCGGGGAGGGTTTTGGAAGGTTTTGGGGATTGGAAGAAAGGAATGGTATAACTTCTGGATATTATCTTTATCACCCAACAATCAGTAGTGATGGATTCCAAGGCTGTGGGGTGAAGGGAGAGACATACCCAACTGCATCCAGTGTACAGCAGTCAGGCAAGCCTTCAGGCCTGCTTAAAGGTCTGGTCTGAGAATGAATCTCAGGACCCTTGATTCCTCTAAACCCCTCGGCCAAGGGGACAGCACCTGCCATTGGATTCATTTCCCCCTCTGCCTCTGGAGGAAAAGTCTCCCTGCAAGACTTGGAAAGTCCCTCGAGACTTCTGGAACCATAGCTTCTTGCTGCCTTGCTGGTTCCTAGAAAAGGGCAGTTGTGGGGTAGAAAAGCATATTCCAAAGGCAGACAAGGGTTTTTCTGTCCTTTTCACACTGGCGAGAGTGTCCCTGATTGTAGGGATGCACCATCAAACGGCACTTTGATAAAGACCGCCTCGAAGGGTTCCGAGAATTCAGAGAGCCTCATCCAGGCGTGATGCCTAATGGGTATGCCCAAACTGCCCACCCCTTAGTCCAGTGGAGCCTATCCACAGGTGTGCTAAGAATCTTATCCAGGTGCTTGCGTATGGGCTCTACAGTGTCCAGTTCCTTCCATGCCCTGTTAGAAATCAAGTCAATCGGGGGGGGGTCAGCAGGGGGGAACCCAGGATGTAGATGGCCCTGTCCCAAAAGCTTCCAGGTTCCTTGTCAGAGTTAGGATTGTGGATCGACCACCCACCTTTCTGTCACGGGATCTCCATGATGTCTCCAAAGGAGACATCCTCAGATGTTGATCTGGGGCAACTCTCCCCTTCATCCAAATTCATGTCTTCAGTTGGGGATTCCAAAGAAGAAGCCAAGTGCCTCCTCTTGCACACACGCTTCCTGTGCACCTCCTCGGGGGGGACGTTCATTCCGGAGAGATACTGGAAGACACAGGGTGCTCCTGCAGGGGAGCCAAATAAAAGCTTCCTGGAACAGACTACCCCACGGTGGACAGAGTCAAAGGATCTGGCACAGGCAATTGATCTGGGAGAGGGGTCAGGTCCACAGAGGGCAGAGTCAAGGATCTTGTAGGAACTGAGAAAACCCTCTCGACTATTTTGAATGCTGAGGGTGAACGAGACTACGAGGGCAACTCCGTTGAGGCCAGCACCCTCGATGTCGGAGCCCCAGGAACGTTCACCTTAATCGGCACCGAAGGTGGAGTCGAAGCCGAACTATTGAGAGACGAAGCTCTGAGGGGTAGGGACAGTTCAGAAAAATGGGCCACTGAAGCCACGCCATCAGACTCGCATTGGACTCGACTCTGTAGCTATGGCTGTGAGAGTCAGTCGAGCCCAAAGACACTGGAGCCGAGCTGCTCAGAGTAACCATTGGGGTCGAGGTACAAGTACCTGCCAGTGCAGACATCTCGAAACTCGGGATCCTCAGACCAGAGTGCTCCGACGCCAATGAGTGGATGGGAGAAGGAAAGATAGGCATGAAAACTGATTGAGTGCCTCCGGCTCTAGTGGGAGCCAGAGCAGGTAAAACTCCCTTTTGAATCTGCACCTTCAGAAATTTCATGAGCCTTTCCACCTCAAACTCTGAAAGGCTACGGAAACACCTAGCAGAAGAGGCTGCCGATCCCGGCCTGGAGTGGTGCCTGGGCAACACCAGAACAGGGAACTTGGGTAAGGGACACGCCGGCTCTGGGGAGAAATGAGGGGATCGGAGCCAAGGAGATGCTGAGACAGACAGGCAGACTTTTGCCAGAGGTTCTCCCGCAGGGGCAAAGACTACGTCGGGAGATCATTTCCACTTACCCTGATCCTTATCCTTTTCGGCCACTTTCTTGGGGATTCCATAGGGTGGGAAGAAGGGATAAGACCCCTGTGGATTAATTTATTCTGCCTATCAGCATGCACTAGTTAAAGCCCATGCAAACAGAACAGGAGGCATCTAGATAGGCCACCCCCTAAGCAGATTACACACACACAGTGTGCCCATCAAAGGGAGGGAGCTTATGCCCAACACACTGTGCATTTTCTAAACCCTGCTGGCTTAGAATCAGCCATAGAAGGAAGAAAAGAGGGAGAAAAATAGAAGGAAGTACAGAGATAGAAGACCTAAGCTACCAGTACTCTAAACTACCGGCTAACTACAAAAATTAATTATTATTATTTTTTTATTTAAACGGGTAGGGAAAAGTAAGGGACAGAAAATATTCAAAAAACAATAAACTTACAGCACCTAAAAAACACTTGGATACCCTGGAGGGAGCTCAGCGATAGACCCCGCAGATGTTCAAGCGAGCAGCAAATGAGATCTGAGTGATGAGGGAGAGTGGGGCATTATGGGTAGGAGAGGAGGAGCTCAGGTTTCAGCTCAAAGACTGGAAGATGGACCCAAAACCCACAGGTCGAAGATCTAATGAAGTCAGCAACTTCAGATCAAACATTATACTTCACATATACGGTTATGTATCATATAACCTTTTTTTTATTTTTTATTTTATTTACTTAACATTTGTTGACCGGGAAAGTCTGACTAGGTTCCACAGATCCTGTTTTCAGTGGAGGCCCAGGGAGAAATGCTCCAGAAGCATAACCTAAGCAATATTTCATAAATTATTCAATTCCTTCTTTTTTTTTTAAACAAGTAACATCTTCATTAAAGCATCACTTGCTACACAGGCAATCATATATTTATATAAATGAAAACAAACCACACTAACACAATCCTAGCCACAAGCATTTTACATCACAAACCATAATGACAAACTCCCAGTTGCAAACATTATTCATCACTTACAATCTACCCAATCTTTCTCACTCAAACATTACATAGCTCATTTAAGTCCTGCTGCCTTTTAGGCCTCATTCCTCCCTTGTACGTATTGTTCCCACAATTTCCATTTTTTCCTATGTAGTTTGCTCCTACCCTTTTCTAATCATATTATGGAAGACAGAAGAGAATGTACTAGTGAAGGAGAAGAGTAATGCGATCTTCAAAGAACTTTATAAACCAAGGGTGGAAACAGCTCGAACCTGTGTCTATAGTGGGGGAATAGTCAGACAATTCTCTAAACCACTCTCTGTTCATGATAATACTAGTTCATGGTAGTAAATAGCTCTCAAGTAGAGAAGGGGGAGGGGTAGATTAGAACAGTGTTTTGCTGTAGAACTGGAACTGAAGGGTTTCACAATTTGTGATGCAAAATTTAATATATTCTACTTTACCACTTTATTTTAACGAATCTGAGCTCTAATTAGTTTTGCCAGCATTCCTGGATGGACCTACATATGTTAGCAAAGATCAGAGGACTTTCATCGTTAAAAATAATCATCTATGTCAGGTCTAGAAGTACAATAAACTGGTCCTGTGTCAATTAATGACTACCATTTATGATTAGTGTTCTGTATTGCTTTAACATCAGTAACTAAATTTCAGCAGTGAAAGGACAGTTTTATTCTGTATGTCTTTCCTCATCTGAAGACTAGTTATATAAATGGTCACAGGTCTTAAATGGGGTCTGAATGCCTTTACGTATTGGGAAGGTTGCATTTTTCTTCGATTCACTGGATAAGTCACTAAAAAAATTGATAATCAAATAGGATTTAATCTGCGATATTTAATTAGTTTTAAGTATTTAAAGGTGATGGCACCTGATAATTTACCTTTTTCAATTTACACTTTTAGTCAAAAATCTTTGTTCAAAATGATGAACAGTGACATGCAGGTAACTCACTAAGCCAGGATTCAAAAACATTTGGAAAGTGAAAGTGATATGTATCTTCACAACAGTATGAATAGCAAGCTCAAACATCCTAAAGGAACACTGTTTTAACTTGTTTACTAGACGCACTAGATGTCCCAAAAGCCACCATACCTGATCTGATGGCCTTCAGAGATGGGTCTTCAGTCCCTATCACAAATGGTTCTGATCTAGCAATACATGACTTATTTTAGGAAAAACTACAACTCTTTCTTGCCATCTCAGGTAAGCCCCAATGTGGGATTAGAAATGACCAAGCCTCTACCCATCAAACACATCACAGTTTAGACCTTCCCTACAGTCTGGCAAGGAAGAGAAGACAGCAGAAGATCCTCCAAGAATGGGTCATTGCTATAGTTGGCTCCCTGCTTTTAAGTTTAAGACTTGTAGTCCAAAGTCTTTGCAACTTTAAAAAATCAAGTGTGACTGCATAAGAAATACAGCCAATCTCAAAACTGTAATGCCATTAAAAATATTTTTATGGGGGAGTCTGCTCCCACTGAGATCAATGTAATGTAACTTGGAATGGGGGGAAATGCTCCAAGGGAATGCAACGTCAAATTCATTTTATGTATCCAATATTCAGAGTCTACACCTCCACCATTGTGCTAATTATATAAACTAACGCTGTGATCTATGCAACTTGGGCTAGGGGGAAATAATCCAAGGGAACACAACTTCAGATTCAGTTTACTTACCCAATATTCAACACTTAAACTTGAGAATCAGCAATTAAAATCCTCAGAATTTCAAATGGGACCCAACTTGACCAGATCGCCAGGTTCTGTTAGCTGAGCTTGTCAAAGCAGGTTTTTGCCTGCAGAATAGAACAGCTGGCTTTTTGCCATTCATCACTCTACCATTGGCTAACCCTAGCAGTTTTCCAAAGTTTGTCCTCAAACTTGTGTCAGTAAAAGCTCAATCAAACAGCCTGCAACTAGTGCAAGGTTTGGTTTACCATGACATGAGACATAATGACATTATGAAAAATTACCAAGCAGCACTCCAGTCTGACTTGACTGGGCACAGAAAAATATAAAGGATATACGCCGTACTTTCCGGTAAGAAACCAGTCAGCACCTGCACTTAGTAAACAGAATTAGTTATGCACTTAGTCTGGGTGTGTCCCTCTAAATGAACCACAATCCTTCCACTGTTTCATCGTGCTCTCCTGCTTCTGTATTGAAGAGACATTTACTGCACCTCCTAGATGTACAGACTTCAATGTGAAGCAGCCTGAAACTGTTGGTCTAGTTTAATACTTGTAATCGCATCATGGTATCAAGTACTGACAAAGAAGTCAGGACTAGGCAAACATCTGAAACATACAATTAATATAAAGTACTCAGGAATTCTGTTGGTCATGCCAAAAAAAATCTCTGCTAGGTCAGAACAGCAAATTAACTTCAATAAGTACTCAACATAAAGCACAGGAGACCAAATGACACAAGCAGGTTGTACAACATAGTTCCCAGTCTTAAATTTGAACCTCCTAATTGCAATGGCTGACAGATGCAGAATCAATTTTTGACTCCTGTTTTTGCACCTTTCCATAAAGGTGCGGTAATCTCAGAGTCAGTGGGAACATGGCCTCCACACAAGAGGAGCAGAGGGGCACAGCCTCCCCTTGCAAAAGAAAAAAAATAACTTAAATAAGCTAACTTTTGCAAATGACGGTTTTTGCAACTATGAGACTTAAAACAGGAAGCCATTTAAAACACAAATGTATACAGCTAGTTGTCCAAATTCACTACCCACAAACTACATAACTGTGCTTTATTGTCCCTTGCCTACACTTCCTAATGTAAGCTGCAGTTCCTTTAACCTTTATAAAAAACCCTACCTTCCTAATGCAAATGACACATTAAAGTGGAAAACAAAAACAATGAGAAATTAAATTGCACAGAAATTTGGCAGAGGGCAACATGGACATTAAAAGGAGACATAAAAGGACAGAAAGTGAACAGGCAGATGGACATAAATGTGAATGAATTACATGATCCTGTTAATACTGCAGACAGCTAAATATATCTGTTTCAGAGATGATATATTAGTCTTGCACTCCTGGATAGTTGTTTTTAGCATCCTAGTAAAAGATAAAAAAAAAAAGACTTCTGAAGGCTTTCAGATAACAGCTTGAACAAGAATACAAATGTGAGGAAATTATATGACCCTGTGACTACTGCTATCAAATGAATACAACTTCCTCAGTAGCTGCCACACCTCTCAGCCTCTTAAGAGCAAGAAATCTGGGCAAAGCCATAAATAATGGGACACAAAGGCCAAAAATAGGGACAATTTTTAAATATTGCTCTTACAAACTTAGAAAGTTTATAGAATAATAGTTTTTGCATTAGCATGAATTTTCTCAAGAGTATGAAGCCTGAAACTCGTCATTATTTTCTGACTTGAATCCTCAATGATTTGCTAATAATTTGCCAGAAAATCAAAATTTTATGAGGAAGTGACAAAAAATATGGGGCAAAAATCTTTACATTCCGCAAAAATCTGGACAGCTGAGAGGTATGTATGGTAGCTGCATATTAGCCTTGCATTCCTGTACACTTTTTTGTGAGCAACTTGATAAAAGATGAAAAAATATAAATAAATAACACTACCTCACAACAGTTTGTTACAGGCCTAGACAGACAGAAAATCAACAACAGACACAAACTGACAAAACACATTGTGTATTGCATTGCACTGACACTCTTATCTGTATTGTATAAATTAAGTTTATTGCTGTACTTTTACTCAAGTTGATAATAAAACTTGTCATTTGTGATCAATGTTCTACCCCTTTTAACAAATTCAAATAAATTAAAGAAATGAACAAATCTACACGTGTGAAACACCAATAATGTCATACAAATCTCCAGAACTACTACTTTAAATCAAGCTCATTTTTAATAAGAGACTAAAATGTTCCCAGGAAAATACAATGCATAACTTAATGGGACTCACTACAGGAACCAGCCCCTATTAGTTAGAGAAAGAAAAAAAGAGAGCGAGAGAAAATAGGATCTTCCAACAGCGACTTACCTTTGAAACCTGGGCACAGCGGCAGAGAGTAACAACGTCCAAAAAAGAGAATATTCTGTGAAAAGTAAATGGAAATGATTATTAAAGAAAACATTTCATCTAACAAAAATAAATAAAAACATTTGTGAAAATGCACAAAAGATGTTGTACAATCCATTTCAACTTCTTTCAATTTCACATTTCAACAGTTCCTCCCCAAATAAAAATTACTGAATAAGAAAAGCATTTTGAAACCTGGGAAAGCTCACCTTATTTTGTCTTAAAGACAGAGCTTAATACATTGAAGAAAAAATAGTTGTGTAAAATCTTACTATAACCAGAGATGTCCTTTCTCTTCTATATGTTGCAGTACTGCTTACACCCCCCCCCCCCCACACACACACGTGTACCTTCCCTCTGATGTTTGGCAGTTTTTCCTGGTGATATGTTTTTCACCGACATTCAGGCTGGTGCTTGGCAACATTCAATTCTGAGGTTGGTGCATGCTGACGTCCACTTTATACCAGATGTCTCTTTATGATCGACATATGCCGATGATGTGCAACATTGCACATACCTCACAGTAACATGCAGACTTTTGTATACTGGCTGGACATAAGTCAGCCAGAGGCTAATGTGAGGTAACCTGCAACATCGCACATCATCCTGTGTACGTCAGTCATAAAGAGACATCAAATATAAAGCAGACGTAAGCACGCACCAATCTTAGGCTAGGTGAGAAACATATCACCAGGAAAAACAGTCAAGCATCATGGGGAAGGCAGGAGGGTAAGCAAAATTGCAGCACATAGAAGAGAAGGACATCTACTTTTATGGTAGGATTTTACACTGTTCTATGCCCTTCTATTCACATGCTGCAGTATTCATCACATATGGGAGAATGCCAAAGCTCATGCTTGGTAAAGATTAGGAGGAGGAGCAGAAGCTTGTTCTACAAACTCACGTAGAATAGCTCTGGCAAAACCAGCCCTGGACCTGGAGATAACATCAAGCTTATGTTTAGCGAAAGTTTGAACAGAGGACCAGCTAGCCACCTCCAGGATAGAACAAGTGTCCAAGCCTTTAAAGAAAGCCAAAGAGAAGGATACTGCCCTAGTGTAGTGTGACCTCACTGGTGAAGAAAGACTCTTACCATTAGCTGAATAACAAAAGGAGACAGTTTTATAAATCCAGGAAGAGATAGCTTGCTTGGAAACATTCTGAACCAGGCCCCTTGAGTAGTAGAACACAAACAGGCATTCAGATTTACAGATAGGTTTGGTTTTATCCAGGAAGTATCAGAGTTGCCTGTGCACATCCAAAGTGTGCAGAATTTTCTCACTGGAAGACTGAGGGGAAGGAAAAAGGGTGAAAAGGTTGATAAAATGATTTAGGAGATAATTCATTGACCACCTTGGGCATAAAGGAAGGGGTGGTACGCAAGGATACCTGGACTCTGTGGAAGACTGCGAAGGGGGGGATTAGGCATCAGAGCTTGCAACTCAGATACTCTTCTGTCAGAGGTAATGGCCACTAGCAGAACTGTTTTCCATGTCCAATGCTGCAGGGAAGAGGAGCTTGCTGGCTCAAAAGGTGCCAGAGTAAGCTTCTCTAACAAAATTGAGATCCCAAGGAGGAGAAACTGGTTTCCTTGGTGGTCTAATGTGAATGATGCCTTTAAGGAAAAATTTAACTCAATGTGATGAATAGTTCAGCATATGAAAAGAGGGGCATCTACCCAATGGGTTGGTTATGTGATATCAGTCAGCTCAACAAGAAAAACAGGTCTCTCTGTATCCTTTGTTTTACATTTCAGAAGATAACTATTCTGAATTTTCTGCTTAGGCACACCATCAAGACAGGAGTTAATTACATTGCTTTCTAGGACCAGCACACTGATATTTGGTTTTCGAGTCCAACTATGCCGCCCAAAAGTTGAATCTGAATAGTGGACTCTGGTCAGCTCTCGTATCTTGATGAAGGGAGTCCAAGATGCAGCAACTTGGAATTAAACATTCTTGAGAACAGATGTCACAAGGAAATGTACTTTGTGTTTGTAGCACTGTGCAAATGCTGCTAGGGATGAGGATAAGGTAGAAAATTTGTCTCAGAGTGGGATACAGATGGCAACTACTCAAGCTCAAAAACCTTCAAAGGTTAACAAATTAGGATTTGCTATGCGAGTGATACAGATGGCTTCATGGACAGCAGAAACAGTAGAGGTACAGACATTTTTTTAACTCCACAGAAAATTACAACTCATTTATGATGGGTATCAGACTACTCACAGCAGCTAAAACATATGCTTACATGCCCTCTATGCTTGCCGGAACATCAGATTAGAAAAGTCTTGAGTTTCAAGGGAGAAAATATAACTATTCAGCTTAAGGGAATTTCTTACTTTGTGCCGTATTACAGTACCATGCGACTGCATGTGTTTTCAAAGGTTTATCCCCTTAACCTTGCTGATTTCAGACAGGAACTTAGCTTAAATACTGCTGCCTCCCAGACAAGAAAGTACAGTTGTGTACACTTATCATAAATGTAGATGTTCATGTGTATTCACTGCTGCAGTCCTGACTTGTGGGATTTCCTGCCATGGAAGCCCCTGGCTGGCCCGACTACAAGAGTAAGAATTTTCCCTCCTCCTACAACTGGAGGATACCTGAACCTGACATCAGTATGCTGGGGTATAAGTGGAGTCCACTCACATCATGATCTCAGTTATTTTCTTGCCCCTAGGAGTTAGGAGCCCCACAACAGGAGCAGAAGCTCAGATGGCGAGGGCAGGGGACCTTAGGCAGGCAAGAGTCAAGAGGAGGAGTCCTATGTAAAGAGGAAATAGTAGAAGCCTACCCTGTAAGACTAGGGGGGAAGGAGGGAGGGAAAGAGTACTTCAACAGTGAATACACTTGAAAATTACATTTATGATAAGTGTACACAACTGTACTATGTTCTTCATGTTTCACTGCTGCAGTCCTTACTTGTCAGATGATTCCCAAAGCTGAAAAGAGGGGAGGATGGTAAACTAAGGAGAGGATGTTTTGTGGGGTAACTGAGACAAACCCTGCCATGGACTTGGAGAAGGCTGACAGTGGTAGTGCATGGTGAAAGTGTGCACTGACGACTAACTAGCAGCCTGTTGTAATCCTTGGTAGATGCACCTTTCAGGAAAGCAGTAGAAGACCTAGTTGCCCTAGTGGAATAGGCCCTTATAGCCTCAGGTCTGTTTCTTCCATGGTGACTTTAACAAAAAGTGATACAGAGAGAGATCCATTTGGAAATGGTCTGCCTGCAAATAGGTTTTCCTTCAGTGCTGCTAGCAAAGGTTACAAAACAGCTAGTCAGACCTCCTGATGGCTTTTGTTCTATCCAGAGAGTAACACAGCTGCCTATGGAATTCTCTCCTCCCTGTTTTGTGGGTTTAGAGAGAAGATAGGCAGATGAACTGCTTGATTTAAAGAGGTGTCTGTCACCACCTTGGGTATAAAAGAGGAATTGTTCTTGAGAGACAAACTCTGTCAGGACACAAGATGAGAAAGGGTTCCATTGCCATGGGAGCCTGGAGTTCTGAAACTCTCCTAGCTGAAGTGATAGCTAATAAGAAGGCAGTCTTCCATGTCAGGAATGTTAAGTCTGAAAAGGAGGCTGGTTCAAAAGCAAGAAGTGTAAGTCTTTCTAGGACAAAGGATAGGATGCAGGGTGGTCTATGAGGTCTCCTGGGAGGTCGGATATGGATGACGCTTCTAAGGAACTGTTTGACCAGTGGATGAGAAAAGATAGGGGTGTGGGCAGGAGAGGCGGCTGAGACAACTGAAATATGTATCTTTAACAAGATTAAAGAGATTTGCCAGATAGGACAAGATGAAAGGGATCTTGTCCCTGATGGGGTCCTGATTACGCTGTTCACACCAAATTGAAAAACTGTTCCATTTTTCTGCATAGGGTTTCCTGGTGCTAGGCCTTCTAGGTTTCCTAGGATGTCCTGCACCTGCTTATGTAGGGAGAGACACCAACCCCCAGGTTAAGGTATCCTCCAAGCTGACAGACTGAGGGTTTGTCTCTCTAACTTCTCCAAATCATTTGGGTTTCTAATACCATGACGGGAATGGACCTCATTCCCAAGTCAAAGTACGATCAAAATTTATGAAATTAGTGTTGTTTCACTCTGATGTCAGCCAAACGTGCTCTTCGCAGCACCCACAATGTGCCCAGTAATGACTCCTGCAATTCGGATGGAGTTACCTGACATGTATTGGTAGCATATCTAAACATGATTGTAGCTCTTTTTTATAAGACACGTTGCTCCTGCTATTGGAACTATCTGGGTATCTTTCTACCAAACTGCTCTCGTTTCAGATTGCAAATCCTGATATTTTATGACTCTGTGTCTCTCTGTACGCAGGACACTGTAGACAGTGGGTGTGGCGATTTCAATGATCAATGCTACATTTGTCTTTTCTTGGACAACTCTCTCCGGTTTTCTAGCATCTCTCTTTTGAACTGTTGGTAATGGATGATCCCCATGTGATGTAGACTTCATTACTTTCTTTGATACTTTGTGGCTCATGTTTCCAGTGTTTTTTCAGCCACTTCAACACCATAATGTTTGCAGAATCCCCAGTAGAACAGTCTCGTCACATTATTATGCCTTTCAGTATACAGTCTTTCTGCCATTAGTATATTACAATCAACGGTGAAGTGTGCAACTGTTTCCAACTCTGTTTTACAAAACTTACACTTGTCTGTTTCTCCCACATGTTCAATGGATTTTGTAAACCAATGTGCACGTAAGCCCACTATCTAGTGCCACCAATATTAACCTTTCATCTCTTGGTTTGAATTCACCTCTCCTTAACCATTCCTGTGTTTGTTCCTGATCAACATGAGGTTCTTCCAGAAGTTTTCTATACTTGCAACTATATTTATGCATTTTTCACATTTCTTGCCTTCTCATCTGATCCTTTATCTTATATTCTTTCTTTTGTTTTTAGCACATTCAGTTGCTGCCTTTTTTATCCACTTGTGGTTTAATTTCCATTCCTGCTTGACACCAATATCCTTCTGCTAGCCGAAGCATGAAAGTCATTTTAGATTTATTCTCCTCATGTTTCAAAACTTTCACTACATTTGGGTCTTGTGAGGTCAGCAGATATGTGCGGAGTCCTACGACTGTAGATCTGTACATGTAATCAAGTTCGAGGCCCATCCCTCCTTCGGAACGGGAAAGATATAATCTTGGTATGCACTGATTTTTATAAATCATTTGGTGAGCATGAAGCATCCTTCTTGTTTTCCTATCTAATCTATCCAACACATTTTGGGGCCAGTCAGTCACTCCAAACCTGTAAGTTAGGACAGGAACAGCAAGCTGGTTTATAGCTTGGATTTTGTTCCTAGATGTCAACACTGTTTTCAGGATTAATTTAAGTCTTCTAAAGTACTCCTTACTAAGTTTTATTCGCATTTGTTCTTGTTTTATTGTTGATCCTTCAGCAGTTCCCAAATATTTATATGCTCCCTCTTGCTCAGGTTCTTTTATATCACATTCTTGTTCCAAACTGATATTTTCTTGGTGCTTCAGTTTTCCTGCTTTTAAGGTTGCTTTTGCACATTTATCAAGACCAAATTACATTCTTATATCATCTGAAAAAGTTTTGACAACTTGCAGTTGTACTTTCAGTTCATCTGATGAGCTACAGTTTCAAATCATAGACAGAGAAGATAAGAATTCTTACAATTTGTTGGTTTCTAGGAGCCAAATTATAGCCATGGCCTAAGCTGTAAAGTAGACTGCTTAATTGGTTAAGGGCAAGGTAGAAAAGCAGCAGTGAGAGTCACCCTGGAATATCCCCCCTTTGAATTTTTATCCCTGGAATAAGAATTATCCTTTATCACAGCTTAATTGCAAAGTGGTCTGCCACTGTTTCATGGTCACTGTAATGTAGCTGATCAGTGTAGAGTATATCTTACACATTTTTAAGCACTCTTATTCATGAATGTGGGATACTATCAAATGCTTTTTTTTTTTTGTAGTCAATTCATGCCATACTTAAATTCTTCCCCTTTTTACAGTTCTCCAATATGACTTTAAAAGCAAATGATCCTTTGCTCCAAATAACTTTCTTTTATTGCCCTTTTGTTCTATTGCCATAATTGAGTTTTCTTCTAAATGACTATAGACTGTCAGCATCAATTCCAGCATATAGTTTATACGTTGTCGGAAGGCACGTTTTTGATCTATAATTTTTAGGGTAGCTTCCAGGTTCATTCTTTAATAGGAGCATTGTTTTTTCTGTTGTTAGCCAGGTTGGTGTCCGTTTGGGGTGCGCATATAAATAGTTATTACTCATGGCTAAATCTTCATGTAAAGATGTTAGTACTTTTAACCAGAAGTTCGGTACTGCATCTGGGCCTGGGGTTTTCCAATTTTAGGCTTTTCTTAACTTTGTTTCAATCTCTCGGGCTGTTACTTCATCACATTTCATATCCTGTACCTTTAAACTTCTTATTTATTTTATTTCTTCTATCCATTTAGCATCTTTTTCTTATTTTCCACAGGATCTTCATAGATACTTCTCCAAAAATTATCTATTTCTTCTTTTTTTTTTTTTGGTGGTCTTTCTATTCCTTTTCACCTTGTTTCCTAATTCTCTACAAAACTTTGAGTCATCAATAAACTGCTTATTTTCTACTTTTCCTTTATATTTATCTATGTATCTTTTAAGTTTTTTCCACCTATGCTGAGATGTTTAGTTTACTTGTGAGAGTGCATGATAGATCCTGATCTGTTCTAATACTGTGCATTGCTTTTATCACGTCTAAGTAGTTTTGCTGATCTGTTCTTTCTTCTATACTCTTCTAACAATGGCACTTCTCAGCTTAGTTGCTTTATAGTTTTCTCTATTCGATACTTCCACGATGGTATTCGATTTCTCCCCTCTCTCCCCCTCACTACCCTGTGATCTTATGCTACAACTTTATCAGTTATTGATTTAGCTGCACAGTAATATATCCTGTTTACTTCTGTTATATCACATGGATCTCTATGAATAGTCCTAATCACTGTTCATTTGTTTTATCAAACTTCTCAATTTTGGGGTTTTATTGACCTTCTGCACTCTACTTGTTTCATTGATCTTAATATGTCTTCCTCTTAAAGTCAAGCAACTCTTTCTCTTAGCTCGTTTTCTTCTAAACTGAGGGCACATTTTTTTTTATTTTCCATTTCCTGCGGGCATTCAACAGAAAGTTCTATTGCAGCTTCCTGTGGCACATTCTCTTCAATTTCCTCCTGTGCCATTCATTGCTCTGTCATATGAAAACTCACTGGCCTATCACTACTCAACATTAACTGTGTCAGAGTTTCCTGTTCCTTCCCTTGCCACCCAGCTTCAAGTGAATGTTTATACTCGTTTCCTATGGAAGCCTCCAAAATATCTTCATATGGCAATGGACCAAATGCTTCCCGTTCTACTGGTTTCCCCTTAATTTGGAGTTCCATTGCTCTACCTTTTGTGACATTTTCTGAATTACATTTTCTATACTGAATCCTTCAGTTTGGAGGTACTTCATAACCTCAGTTTCTATTTATTTAACTCCTCCATTACTGATCTCCTTTTCCTTTGTATTATTTATTTATATTTTTTGTTGTAAAGTTTTCCATGTCTGGATTCCTTTTGCCTGTATTTCTCTTCAAATATCTTTAGTGCTGCTCTTTTTGTATCGATTAGGTTGGCTTTCTCCTTTGCATAGATATTTCACCATATTAACTCTCTCTTTCACATGTCCATATTTCTTCTTCAAATGTCTCCTGATCTTCCTGTTTCTCCTTACTTTGGGGACTCGTTCCATCATGCTGTGATGTAACCTGTGTTAGACCTTCTATATCAAATCCCTCACTTCAGAGGCACTCCATAACGTCAACTTCTATTTTTTAACTTCTACTTTACCAATCTATTTTTCTACATTCCCTCTTTGTGATATTTTTTTTACTGTGAAATTTTCCATGTCTGGATGCCTTTGCCTGTATTTCTCTTAGAATATCTTTGGGGCTGCCTTTTTATGTTGATTAATCTGACTTTCGCCTTTGCATAAATATTGCACCATATCAAATCTCTCTCTTTCCCATGTCCATATTTTTTATACTTTTCAAAAAATTCTATGTTTTGATGTTCATATTTTCGCACTTCCTCAGATGCTTCTTTTTCCAAACAGATCAAAATTTCTTGGTCTATATACTGTTTTTCAAAAATGTGTTGTATTGACCACAAATTTTTATTTGAAGCTTCTGACAGTTTTTCTTGTGGAAGTATTTTTCTTTTCTCTAATTTCTCTCAATCTTTCTGTACATCTTGTATCTGGAAATTCTGGACTTTTTGCATAATAGTAACAATACACAATTTCTTTCTTATCCTCAATAGTCTAGTCTACCGTTTTTATGGCTCTTCTTTGGCCTATCAGTTTTTGTGATTTTTCTAGATTGCTACTTCCTTCTACAACAGGGGGCCCATCCTCCCCCTGGTCCTGGCCCAGCCCCATTGTATGAATGCTTCCATATTTTGAGGATTCTACACTATCATTTTTTCCAGTCCTGGCACCAGTGCACCTACCAGCACTGGGCACTTTTATATCCTGGGTCTTATGCACCCAGCTCTCTCTCTTAATTTTTGACCTACTTCTGTCCATTTCACATGCTATATAAATATAATCTATATATCAGTGTCACCTTGGTGAGATTTTGTAGAAATTCGGGTCTACCTTGTGAAGGTACTCACCAAGACTTGAGGATGAATTCCATTTCAGCACTATTACTCTCCTTTGCTTGCTGACTTTTCATCTCTCCATTTGGGTTTGCAGGTTGGGGTGTACGATGTGTCCCTTGTTCTGAGTTAGAAGGTCTATAATCTGTGGGAATATCCAAGGATTGTTCTGGTTAGGCTAAGAAGTACCAGTGCTGCCTTAGCCAATCTGGAGATACAAGTATGACCCTTGGGAGCTCTTCTCTGATTTTTTGAGAACCCTGTTAAGTAGGGGCATTTGTGGGATGGCATAGATGAATAGGCCTATCTATGCGAATGAGAAAGCATCTGCTTCTAGGTTGAAAGAGTCTTGTCCCTGGAACAGAACCTTTTCATTTGTGCTTTCTCCTTTCTGGCGAAGATGTCCATCCATGGGGTCTCCCATTTCTTGGCCACGCTGAGACGGACCTCCCGATGCAATTGCCACTTGTGGGAGTCTACAGGCTTATGCTCAGTTGGTCTGCTAGCTGGTGTGCACACCCGGGAGATACTGAGCCAACAGGTGCACCCCATGGAGTGGGCTGTGTTCCCCACTCCCATTGCTAGGTGGCTAAGAGAGTAGGAACGGGCTTCCCCTTCTTTTTGTTCCACAACTGTGGTATTGTCTGTATCCACGACTAGCATCCCTGGTTTCAATTTCTATCTGAATGCTAGTAAAGCCCTTTGTGCTGCCACTAGTTCCTTTAAATTTATGTGTTCGTCTTTAATCCTGAGTTCCCACATACATTGGGAATGTACTGGTTGAAGAGTGCTCCTCAAGCTGTCTCTGAGGCATCTGTGGTGGATTTTGTTGCAAAGCTGAATAGTAGGCCTGGGTTTAGAGTGCAGCCCTTGGTCCATCATGTAAATTGGCCTCTGAGGCCAGGTATCAGCCTTATCTTGGTAGACAGTGGTTGTGCATGCTGGCACCATACATTTTTGAGGTACTACTGTAATTCCCTCATGTGCAGCCTGGTTAAGGGAATCATGAGAATGAAAGAGGCCATGTAACCCAGTGCCTGGAAAAACTCTCTAGCTGTAAGAATACTGCTGTCCATAACTTTTTTTTTTTGAAAGTTATGGGTCAGGAAGGATACCCTGTCTGGATGTAAAAAGGCCTTTTGAAGGGTAGAGTCCAGTAAGGCCCCCAAGAACAGCATTCTGATTGCGTGTAGTGTTTGGGGTTCTTGGTGATTTAGGGTGAATCCTAGGAAAGTAAACATGATGTGGGTAAACATCAAGTCTGTGCTGAGTAGTGCCAAGTTTGTAGATTGGATGAGGCAATCATCCAGACAAGAGTAAATTTGTACCCCTTGTTTTCTGTAGTAGGCAATGAGTGGAGTTAAGCATTTTGTGAATACCCTGGGAACATTTGACAAGTCAAAGGGGCAGACACAAAATGGAAAATGTTTGGAACTTGCTCTGATGCTCAAGAATCCTCTGCTTGATTCTTCTATGGGAATATACAAGTATGCATGCTTTAGACCTAGAGTCCCCATGAAAGCCTTTAGGGAAAACATGGGCAAGGGTTACTGAAGGGTCAGCATCCTGAATTTGGGAACCATCAGCTATAAGTTGAGGGAAGACAGGTCCACAGATTATTTTCTTGGGACCAGAAACATTCTTAAATAAAAAAAGAAAAAAAAAACAAACAAAAAAAACTTTCTATTTGATGCAGAGGGACTGCTACTAATCAGCCCTAAACAGATAGTGTTTCTACATGTTAAAGAGCCTCTGCTTTTTGGGATGGTGGTATATCTAGGAAGCCTGAGGGTTTTTTTTTTTTTTTTTTTTTGGGGGGGGGGGGTGTGAACTTGAGATGACATCCCCTGGAAATATTTAGTACCCATTGGTCTAAACTAATGAGAAGCCATTTTTTTCTCAATACTGCCAGTCTTTCTCCAAGTCCGAGATCTGGTTGGGAGAGAGGGAAATGGGTGTGCCAAGAAACAGTCATGACTGCTCCCTACTAGGGACCTGTGGGGTGGAAGTCCCTGGTCTTGAAGAAGTAGAGAAGCCTTGCCTGAGTCTCTGGTGCTGACTCTGGTCCCCTTTCCCTGTGGGTCTTTCTTTGACATGCTTTGGGTTGGGAAGGGAAGGACCAGTGCTTACTGGGATAGTTTCTACTGAAAAGTGGGGACTGTACCTGCAAAAAAAATCTAACTGTCTGCACTGACTTAGTATTGTCCCCCATTTTTTTTTGGAGCACAGCTTCTACTTTAGGGCTAAAGATGAACTCCTTACCCAAGGAAGCATCCAAAAGATTGGATTTGACAAGCTCTGGGAAGGCTTGTTTCCTTAGCCATATGTGCCTCCTAATGACAGATCCAGTGGCTGCAGCCCTGCTGGCAGCCTCCAAAGCATCAAATCAACAGTCTAAGGAATGCTTGGCTACTTGTGAAATGAAGTTGCAAATGTAAAGTAATTCTTTAGATAAGCTCTTATTTTCAATGGTCAAAAGCTTTGGTCTCATCTGTTCCAGCAGAGCTTCTTGGCATTTCATTATATGGAACTGGCAGTTTAATGCCCTCACAGATAAAGTATCAGAAGTGTATACCTTTTTGCCAACTATATCAAGGGCTCTGCCTCCTTTATCAGTGGGTAGGGGTTTCTGAATGTGCTGGCTCTGGCACCTTTGTGTCCAGGAACGCCAACCTCTGGGTCAGCTGAAGGGTTTTTAAAAAGGTGCCTGTGCAAATCCATAATCCTGTAGAATTTATCAGATTTCCTGGGTGTCAGAGGAAGGGAATAGTACAGTTGTGTACCTACCATAAATGCAGATGTTCGAGTGTATTCACTGTTGCAGTCATTACACTTGGGTTATCCTGCTGGCAGGCTACCCGCAGTCGGCCTGAATTCCAAAGTCCTGGTCCAGCATCTGCTGGTGTCGCCTCTTCCCTGATGTCAGTGCGCCAGGGGTATAAAAGATGCAGCAGACGCCATTTTCTTCAGTTTTTTTTTGCCCCAGATGTCAGGTGCCCCCAAAAGGGTAGGCTAAAATTCTGCTTATAAAAAAGCATGCACTAACATAAACATTACCTTTATCTACAAGCAAATACACCACATAGGTTGTATAGAATAGAGAAGTACAGATAAGTCCCAGCAATGAAATGGGGATAGTGGGAGGGTAACCTGGACTGCAACAGTGAATATACTCGAACATCTACATTTATGGTAGGTACACAACTGTACTATGTTCATCGTGTTTCACTGTTGCAATCATTACACTTGGGTAGAATCCCAAAGCTGAGGTTGGGTGGCTGGGCCTAAATAGAATTAGGAGTGGAGGCACTGTAGAACTGCAGTGGCAAAGCCTGCTATGGATTTAGAGTAAAGAGGTAAGTGGTAGTGCTTTGTAAAAGTGTGCACTGAAGTCCAAGTTGCAGCCTCCAAAATATCCTTGGTTGATACTCCTCTGAGGAAGGCTGCTGAAGTGGCTGCTGCTCTAGTTGAATGTGGCCCAATGCCCTTTGGAACTGATTTGCCATGTTGTGAATAGCAGAAACGAATGCAGTGGCCTATCCATTTTGAAATAGTCTGCTTTGAAATAGCTTTTCCTTGTGATCCTGCAGCATATGCCACTAAGAGCTGCTCAGTCTTTCTGAAAGCTTTAGTTTTGTCCAAGTAGAAGCGTAGCTGTCTGTGTATGTCCAAAGAATGCAGAAGTCTCTCCCCTTCATTCTGTGGGTTTGGATAAAAGGTAGGCAAATGAATGGTTTGGTTAAGAGCCACACTGGACACTACTTTAGGCATAAATGTTGGGTTTGTCCTTGGAGAAACCCTGTCCGGATGGAAAATAATAAAAGGTTCCACAGCCATTAATGTCTGTAACTCTGAGACTCTTCTTGCTGAAGTTATTGCTAGGAGCAGAGCTGTTTTCCATAATAAGAATTTTATCTCAGCTGTATTGGCTGGCTCAAAAGGAGGCAGTGTAAGCTTTTCCAAGACAAAATTGAGGTCCCATGCAGGTATTGCTGCTCTCCTTGGAGGTCTTATGTTTTTGGCCCCTCTGAGGTACTGCCTTAGCAGTGGATG
This sequence comes from Protopterus annectens, assembly GCF_019279795.1. Taxonomy (NCBI): domain Eukaryota; kingdom Metazoa; phylum Chordata; order Ceratodontiformes; family Protopteridae; genus Protopterus; species Protopterus annectens. The sequence goes on along the minus strand of NC_056747.1, from coordinate 1,058,295,660 downwards.
TGAAAAAATATGTGGATCCGTACTGTAATGAGCTGAAATGGCAGAGGCATGGATCTTAATTGATGAGAAGGATAGGCCTTTGTCCAGCATCTCAGTTAGGTATTGCAAAATCTGAGGAATATTTGGAACAAGCATGTCAATTCCTTGTGCCTGGTTCCTAGCACAGAATCTCTTCCATTTTTCTGCATAAGATTTTCTGGTGCTGGGCCTCCTGGCCTCCAAAATAATATCCATAACTGCTTTAGAGAGGGGTGTGTTCTGAGTGATTATATTATCCGCCATGCAGCCAGATTTAGGGTTCTGAGTTGGCTGTGCAGGATCTGTTTTGTTGGGTCATTAAATGAGGAATTTGAGGTAATGTCCAGGCTGGGCCTTGAGACAAGCTCTTTAGGATTGGATACCAGTGCTGGTGTGGCCAGTCTGGGGCAATCAGAATCATTTTTGGCTTCTCTTGTCTGACCTTTAGAAGTACCTTGGGGAGGAGAGGCAGTGGAGGAAAGGCATATACTGTAAGGGTTTTCCAGCTGAATGATAGGGCATCCACTTTCCATGCTTGTTTGTGATAAGTCCTTGTGCAGAATCTCTGTAGTTGGCAGTTGTGAGGGGAGGCAAATAGATCTATGTCTGGGCATCCCCATTTCCTTGTTATCATGCTGAAGATTTGTGGATCTAGCTTCCACTCATGGAGGTCCATGAGGTTTCTGCTTAGTTCATCTGCCAGAGTATTTGTCTTTCCTGGCAGGAATTGTTCTTGCAGGTGTACCTGATAAGTCAATGCTGTGTTCCACAAAGTCATGGCGTCATGGCTTGTCTGCAGAGGGGGTAGGAATGTGTGCCTCCTTGCTTGTTTATGTACCACATGACTGCAGTATTGTCCGTCTTTATCAGCAGTTGTCCTGGATGAAGTAGATCCTTGAAGGCTGTCAGGGCATTCTGTACAGCTAGCATCTCTTTTTGATTGATATGAAGATGCATTTGGCTTGCGGGTCATGTGGGCCCCCCAGGCATAATCTGATGCATCTTAGTGTCTTCCTGGCAGTGGGTAAAGTGAACGGCTGTCCCTTGTTGTGGTGATAGGCCTGTGCCCACCATCGAAACTCCTGTTGCAGGCAGGGAGTGAGGGTAATTAATGTTTCCAGGCTGTGACAATGTTGAGTCCAAAGACTTTTTAAGATACCATTGTAGCTTCCTCATATGCAGTCTTGCATATGGAATTAGCAGAATGCAGGATGCCATGAAGCCCAAAGCCTGCATAATTTTTCTTGCAGACAACTGGGTCTTTGTTGCCATCTTTGAGAAGTAAGAAGTCAGTTGCCTTTGTTTGTCTGGCATGAGATAAGCCATCTGGGCAGATGTATTTAAGCTTGCACCCAGGAATATTATCTCTTAAGTGGGTACAAGTTTTGATTTATTTTTGTTTACTGTGTACCCTAGGCAAATTAATAATCTTTTTACAAATGCTAGATGCTTCAGTAGAATGTCCTTGTTCTCTGCTTAAATAAGGGAGTTGTCCAAGTAGGGATATATTTGGATTCCTCTTTGTCTGCAAAATGAGATTACTGGTGCCAGGCATTTTGTGAAGAACCTTGTCGCAGTAGATAAGCCAAAGGGCAGTGCAGTGAATTGGTAGTGCATTGAGCCAGCTATGAATCTGAGGTATCTTCTGCACGATTGTCTGATTGGGACATGCAGGTATGCCTCTTGGAGGCCCAAAGTTACAAGCCAAGCCTTCTTGCCCAGCATGGGCAGAAGCTGCTGCAGAGTCAACATTTTGAATTTTGGAACGTCCAGAAAAGTGTTTAGAATAGACAGGTCCAGTATTGGTCTCCAGGCTTTGTCCTTTTTGGGTACCAAGAAAAGTCTTGAGTAAAATCCTTGTCCCTGCTCTTGCTGTGGTACTCGCTGAATAGCCCTCATGTCCATGAGAGATGAAACCTGCTTTTGTGCCTCTGCCCATTGATTGTGTGGCAGGTCTGGCATACCTTTTGTCTTTGAAAGGGTGTCAAAGTGGAACCTGTAGCCCTGACACGCTATGTTCAGGACCCATTTGTCCTGGGTGATCATGTGCCAATTTTGTGAAAAAAGTGCTAGTTTTCCCCCTAAGGGTGCTGCCAAACGATAAGTGCTTGGCATTGGCATAGGAAAGTCATTGGGACTGTTTCCTATACGGCGGTGATTTGTCTTCTCCGCTTTTGGAGGTAGAAGCGCCCCATTGTTTAGGCCTGTATGAGCCTTGGGACTGGGATTTGCCTCTTTGTGGCCTGTCTGACACTGGAAAGGACCAATTCTTAGAAGGCCAGTTCCCGCTAAATCTGGGTGGCTGTACCTGTAAGAAATCCTTAAATATCTGCATAGATTTCGCTTTATCCTCCATTTTCTTCAACACCAAACAAAGTATCATGCGGTAATGGAGCATCCAATAATTTTGCTTTAACATGATCAGGCAGATTCTGTTCCTTTAACCAAGTATGCCTTCTAATGACAGAACCTGTAACAGCGGCCCTGCAAGAGGCCTCCAGTGAATCAAAACCACATTGCAAAGTATGCTTTCCCACTTGTTCAGCTGCAAGCAATAAATCCTGCATTTCCTTGTTTTCAGAGCATTCAGAATTTGTCAACATTTTCTGTTTTAGCAGTGACATTAAGTATTGCTGACAATTAAGCATATGAAACTGACAATTTAAAGCCCTTACAGCCAAGGTAGCAGAAGTGTAAACTTTTTCCCCCATCTGTCCAGTGCCCTAGAATCCCTATCAGAGGGGACAGGGTTTTTTGCAGTGGAAGCCTTGACCCCTTTGGGACCCTGAGATATAGTTTCTGGGTCAGCAGCAGGATTTTTATATAGAAATTTATGAGAATCTGGAACCCTGTAGTATGTCTGGCTTAACAGGTGCAGGGGGTAGAGAGTCAGGAGACAGGCCGGACTCTGAAAATACATCATTTACAATGTCTAGAACAGGTGGAATAGCAAGAGGTCTGTGCTGAGGTAGTAAAATAAAGTCTCTGAGCCTTTTCTTAGATTCTGAGTAACCTTGGCTCTCCCAGTGGAAATGCTCCCTCATGGTATGCAGGGTTTCCCCAAAAGAATAATCCTCAGGAGGAGAGGCTGAAGAAATAGATTCTTCAGCATCAAAATCCTCATAGGGAGGAAGAGAGTATCCCTGCTCAGAAGAGGAGTCGGAGGAAATGGAAACCTGATCAGAAGAGTCATTCTGTCTTGCCTAGGCCTCTTATCAGGAGGGGGATGGGAACCCCTGATCAAAGTAATTAGGTCTTCGGTCATTTTAAGCATCTGTTTCTTAGGCATGGAAGTCGGTCCCGGAGAATGCTGTACTTGTTTCTTTGTCTTTAAAGCTGTTTTAGTCTTTGCCTTTGAAGCGGAGATTGGCTTGACATATAACTGTGTAGGGTCTGAAAACACCCTCAGAAACCGATGTCTACACAGCGCCTCTGGACCCATCTGAGGGAATAGTTTCCAAGTGTCCAATACCTTGCGTATCAGGAGGCCTAGTTGTCTCCACGTGGGAGTCGGTAGCGGCCTGTGGCTCTGAGGTAGCGGGCGTCAGGGGCTGCGATAGCGCCTCACTGAGAACCGGCGACTGGTCTAGCGGAGGCCTCGTCAGTTTTGGACTTCGGATGCCTGTCCTTTTCCTTGCACTTTTTATAAACTCTGGTCGTCGGCTGTTCCGACAGCATTATATAATTAAATCTTCGGCCAAAGTAATGAAAGGCAAAATCATACCGAAGCTTAATAGTGCGTTGGTTAAATCTAGCACAAAACCGACAGCTAGAAATGTCGTGGTCAGGGCCTAGGCAAGGAACAGAGTAAGAATAAAAATCCTTATGAGGTATTTGCTTCCCACAAGAAATACAATTGTTAACTTTTTCTGACATCGGTCTGGAGCAAGAAAAAAGTTTCCCCAACAGGGTACTTAGCTTTAATGAAGACTTCGGATCTGAAATTCGATTTTGAAAAATCTCAGGAGTCGGCAGACTGGCACTTGCGAACTGCTTTTGCTTTGGGCACCGCGCGGCAAGAAAGACTGAAGAAAATGGCATCGGCTGCATCTTTTATACCCCTGGCGCACTGATGTCAGGGAAGAGGTGACAGCAACCGACGCTGGACCAGGACTTTGGAATTCAGGCCAACTGCTGGTAGCCTGCCAGCAGGATAACCCAAGTGTAATGACTGCAACAGTGAAACACGAACATCAAAAAGGATTCCTGGAAAACATCAATCACCTCCAATACTTGAGGAACAGCAAAGGGTTTATGTTCAGGGAGGTTGAGAAATTACTCTTTTTAGATTGTGAATAGTCCTTCTCTTTCCTATGCAAATGGTCCCCCAGGGAGTGTAAAGTTTTCCCAAAGGAAAGACCCTCAGGAGGAGAGGCAGAAGGCAAAGTCTTATGAATCAGACTCCGAAAAGGATGCCAAAGAGGGATTCTCTTCAAAAACTGAATCCTCTTAGTCAAGAGTCCTCCACCAACTCAGAAAGATCAGCAAGAACCTCTGTGATTGCATCTCTTTTCCTATTTACTAAAGGGGGTTCAGGGAAGGATGTCTGCCAATAACCAGGGAAATAAGATCCTCTGCTAATATAACTAAATCCTACTGATAGGTCTGAGACTGAGATAGTAAGCCTGGAATGGAAAGAAGATGGTTCCTGGGAGCAGTCCTTTGTTTAGGCCCCGAAATGTCGGAAGCATGGATGTCAAAAATCTAGTGGTGGTGCTCTGGTCCCAGGAAGCTGAGGCCTGTAAAGTGGTCCCAAACCCAACTGATAAATGTAAATCCAAAACTTGTGCTGATGTCGTGGGGCCTGACAGCATATCTGTCTCCGAATGGGTCTCGATAGAGGCCTTTCTCCACCTCCACCTCAGTTGTGGGAGGAGGCTGTGAAAGCACCTCACCGACTTCCACAGTAAACAGCCTTGGAGGGTCAGCAGAAGACCTGAATTTGGGCCATTTACGTTTATGAAGATCGGTGTGGGGATGACTAATGGACACCATATCATGCAAAGAACCAGAGTACTCATTTACGAACTTAGCTAAAATGTCTGCCCTATGCTGAATAGTCCCAGAATTGAATCAAGCACAGAAACTACTACTATGGATGTCGTGGTCTGGACCCAAACAGGTAACACAGAAGTGAAAGTCTCAGTGCGGTATTTGTTTACCACAATGGACATGATTGTTAACTTTCTCTGATATTAGTTAGCAAAAAAGAAAGAGCTCCCCAATGGGGTACTTAGCTTTCTGAAGTTTATCCCTGGTGCGGACTGACCAACGCATGTACTGGAAGTCTGCTTCACACTCTGAAGGCAAGAAAGAACTGAGGTCACGATGTCAGTGGACTCCAGTTATACCTCAGCACACTAATGTCAAGTTAATGCGCCTGCCAGTTGTAGGAGGAGAGAAAATTCTTAATCTAGTAGTCAGGCCGGCCAAGGGCTTCCCACCACAGGAAATCCTGCAAATCAGGACTGCAACAGCGAAACATGAAGAGCATCTACTTTCAACCATATACTTTGTGCTCCTACCTCCGAACCATACCACATGAACTTTCTACTCTAGCCCAGATTGTCTATGGAAAAAGTTAAATCCAACAGTCTACTATCCCTATAAACTGCATTTAATTGTGGCCTTGGTCAGGCCTAAAAAGGAGCTCTCTGAAAAAGCTCACTTAATAAAAGGTTATGTCTTACCATAACTTTGCATCTGTTTGTTCATCCTTCATTCCTCCTCATGATAGGGTCTCTGATCAGACTATCGGATCCGGCACAGCCACATTCTACAGACTTGGATCAAACTCGCAAGCTCCTCCCTCTTAGCCATAATGCACTACATCCACCCGAGTACCTTAGATCAAGTTTGCGGATTCCATACATCGAACACTCATACAGCAAAGGAACGGAAGAGGAGGCTCAGACATGGGCCACATGAGTCTCTTCATAATACAGGTTCCTCTGGAAGAAAAAGGTAGAGGGATGGTTGGGTGGTAACGCAAAGAGGAATGAAGGATGACAACGCATATGCCAAGTTATGGTACAACATAAACTTTTAATCTGATGTAGTCTTCTTCATTACTCCTCCTCATGACAGGGTCACAGTCCCCAGATACGTAGATCCTGGGTGGCCATCATGGAAGGATATGCTGGAGCACCATCAAACCAAAGGAGGCCCTGCTCCTGGATAAGATATCCAACTTGTAGTACAATATAAAGGTATGACTGTTAGACCATGTCGCTGCTACGCAAATGTCATCAATGGAAGTTCTAGAATACAAGGCAGTAGAAGTAGCCATAGCTCTGGTGGACTGTGCCCTGGGAGGTCTAAGTACGGCTAATCCCTTGGATGAGTAAATGTACAACATACAGTCAGATATTCATTTCACCAAGGTACTTTTAGAAACCTACGAAAAGCATTGTTTGATCTTGTGCAGGTAAAAAAGTACAGTTTTGTACCTACCATAAATGTAGATGTCCGAACAGGATAGCATCTGCAGTCATAACAAATGGGTTGTCCTGTCGTCAGGCAGCCCTTCGGTCGGCCGGATTCCAAAGTCTGGGTCCGGCTTCGGCTGATGTCGCACTTCACCCGACGTCATCTCTGCTGGTCTTCGGGTATAAAGGCATCAGCCGACGCCATTTTCCTCAGTGTTTCTTGCCCCAGATGCCAGTTGCCCTCTTGGAAAGCTAAATTTTGGATAAATGCCAATGTTTCCAACAAAGTAGAAGGCAAACACAAAAAATAACAATGTATGTACAAATATACAAACAAATACACCATAAGAGACTCCCCCCCCCAGCTAGCTATTAGGAGGGTAAATACCCTAGGAGTACCACAGAGGGGAAGGAGGGTGGGTAATCCTGACTGCAGATGCTATCCTGTTCGGACATCTACATTTATGGTAGGTACAAAACTGTACTATGTCCTTCAAGGATGCATCTGCAGTCATAACAAATGGGTAGAATACCATAGCCAAGCTAGGGGAGGAGGAAGAAGAATTATGGTGTAGTTAGGATCCCTTGCAGTACAGCAGTGGCAAACCCTGCTCGGGATCTAGAGTATAGAGGTAAATTATAATGCTTGGCAAATGTATGCACGGAGGTCCAAGTAGCCGCCTCAATAATGTCCTTGGTTGCCACTCCTCGTAAGAAAGCTGTGGTAGTGGCTGTAGCCCTTGTAGAATGAGGTCTTATGTTCTGTGGAATTGGTTTTCCGTGGTAGGAGTAACAGAATCTTATGCAATTTCCTATCCATTTGGAGATTGTCTGTTTGGAAATTGCTTTTCCTTCCCTTCCTGTTGCATAGGCTACTAAAAGCTGGTCAGTTTTTCTGTCACCTTTGGTTCTGTCCAGGTAGTAGCGTAACTGTCTATGTACATCCAAGGTATGCAGCAGTCTTTCCCCCCTGTTCTGTGGATTGGGAAAGAAGGTAGGTAGGTGGATTGCCTGGTTTAAAGACACTCTGGATACCACCTTAGGCATAAATGTAGGATTAGTTCTCATGGACACCCTATCTTGATGGAAGATTAGGAAGGGTTGTACTGCCATTAAGGCCTGTAGTTCCGAAACCCTCCTTGCTGAAGTAATTGCCAGTAGGAAAGCAGTTTTCCATGATAGGTGTTGCAGATCTGCTGTTGCTGCTGGTTCAAATGGAGGGAGTGTCAATTTTCTAGCACAAAGTTCAAGTCCCATGCTGGTAATGGTGGTTTCCTAGGAGGTTTTACATTCTTGATCCCTCTGAGGAACTGCCTGAGTAGAGGATGCGAAAAGACAGGTGGATCAAGCTGTATTCTGCTGAAATAGCTGATGCATGTATCTTGATGGAAGAATAGGACAGGCCTGTATGTAGAAGCTCTGCCAAGTACTCCAGGATGTTAGCAATATCTATGTTCGACACATCTTTTCCTCTTTCAGTACTCCAAATGACAAATCTTTTCCATTTTCCTGCATAGTTCCTTCTTGTTGAAGGTCTGCGGGCTTCAAGGATAATGTCTTTAACCCTTTGGGATAGGTCTGGGTTAGTTGCTGCTATGTGATGTTCCAGGCAGTCAGTTGCAAGGTTTTTAGGTTTGGGTGCATGATGTTGTAGTTGTTCTGAGTTAACATCAAAGGCATCAGGGTATTGACCACATTCTCCCTGGGACATGCTCCTCAGCAATGGATACCAGTGTTGTCTTGGCCAATTGGAGCTATCAGGATTATCCTTGGGCGTTCCTCTTTGATTTTCAGTAGTACCTTGTGCATCAAAGGAAGAGGTGGAAATGCATATGCTGTCAGGCCTTTCCAACTGAAGGAAAGAGAGTCCACCTTCCATGCAAGTGGGTGGTATGTCCTTGTGCAGAATTTTTTGAGCTGGTGATTGAGTGGGGATGCGAATAGGTCTATTTGTGGCATACCCCATTTCTTTGTGATGGCCTTGAAGATGTCCGGGTGTAGCATCCATTCGTGAGCATCCGAGGTGGTTCTGCTTAACATGTCTGCTAGGGTGTTTTCTTTTCCGCACAAATATTGCCTGTAACTGGATGTTGTAGCTCAGAGCCATATTCCAAAGGTCCAGAGTCATTCTGCATAGGGGGTATGAATGAGTGCCTCCCTGTTTGTTGATGTACCACATGACTGTGGTATTGTCTGTCCTTATCATTAAATGGCCTTCTTTGAGGAATGGTCTGAATTTCTGGATTGCTAGTTTTACTGCCAGCATTTCTTTTTGGTTTATGTGCAGGTGCAGCTGGTCTGGAGTCCACAATCCTTGTATGCATTTGTCCAACATGTGCGCCCCCCCAGCCTAGGTCTGAGGCGTCCGTTGTGATGGTTTGGCTTGCTTGAAAGTTGTGGAAGGGCAAGCCTGGGTTTGACTGGCATGCTTGAGCCCACCATAGGAACTCCTGTTTCAGGCATGGTATTAGTGGGATTTCGGTTTCTAAGCTGTGCCTGTGTTGAGACCATAAATTCTTTAGGTACCACTGTAGCTTTCTCATATGCAGTCTGGCATGTGGGACCAAGATTATGCATGATGCCATGAAGCCCAAGGCCTGCAGTACTTTTCTTGCTGTTAGTTTGTTCTGCTTTGTTAATGCCAAGAAGTAAAGAGGGAGTTGTTTTTGTTTTTCTGCAGTTAGGAATGACATTTGTTTTACTGTGTCCAATTCCGCACCCAAGAATGTTCTTGTTTGGGATGGTATCAGTCTTGACTTTTGTAAATTGACTGTGTATCCCAGGGCTTGTAGTAAGCAAATGACTCTCTGTAAATCTGTTGTCAGCTTGCTTTTGTTGTCCGCTTGTAACAGGCAGTCGTCCAGGTATGGATAAATTTGGATTCCCTGTAGCCTGCAGTGAGCGATTACTGATGCCAGGCATTTTGTGAATACTCTGGGCAGTAGATAAGCCAAAGGGCAATGCTGAGAATTGATAATGCTCTGATCCTGCAAGAAATCTGAGGTATCTTCTGCAATTTGGTCGTATGGGGACGTGCAGGTATGCCTCTTTGAGATCTAGAGTTACCAGCCAACACTCCTTGCCCAGCATGGGAAGAAATTGCTGTAGGGTCAGCATTTTGAATTTTGGGACAATGATGTATGTGTTTAAGAGGGACAGGTCGAGAATAGGTCTCCAACTTTTCTTTTCTTGGTACTAGGAAGAGTCTGGAGTAGAATCCTTTGCCCTGTTCTGTTATTGGTACTCTTTCCACAGCTCTTATCTTTGTTAATTGCGCTATCTGCTTTAGAGCTTCTGTTTTTGATTTGGAGGTAGGTTTGGCATTCCTCTTTTTACTGGTAAGGTGTGGAAGTGGAACCTGTAGCCTTGGTCTATGGTTTGCAAAATCCACTTGTCTTTTGTGATATAGTGCCAATTTTTCGAAAATAAGGCTAACTTTCCGCCTAAAGGTGCTGTTATTTGCTCCCTGGTAGGCGGCGTCAGAGCCAATGCTACCCTTGGGGCTGAACTTTCTACATATTTCTTATCTAAAGGAGTCATTGGCTGATCTGTAATGTCTGAGTCATCCGAAGAATCATCAGAGGACACTGGCTCGGGGCTCTGCTCTAGGTCTCTTTCTGGGGCTGAGAGGCCCTGTCTGGGTGAGATTGGGATCCCCTAATTAAGGATATTAAATCCTCTGCCAGAGTAAGCATTTGTGAACTAGAAGTGGGCCTGTGAGAGGGGGGCTTAACAGGCACTGATTTAACAGTTTTGGCTGCTTTAGCCCTGGCAAAGGCCTTAATAGACATGGCTGCAGGAGGCCTAGCAGCACCACGTGCTGGGGTAGAGACATCCAAAGGAATGGTGTCTGATAAATCACTAGGAACCACAGTAGTAGGCAAAACTTCTGAGGCCGATTCAACTAAGGTAGCAGGAGCCTCAGTAGTAGTCATGGATTCGGCTGAAGATTGACCGGTATTCTCGGTTTTGGCCGAAACCGAGACACTTGCGGCTTGCTTAACCATGGTTTCGGCCGAAACTGCGGACCGCGAGTGTCGGTCTTTTTCTTTGCGTTTTTTAACAATTTGGGTGGTCAGAGGATCCGACGGCATAATGTACGCAAAATCTGAGCCGAAAAACTGTTCAGCAAACTCTGACCGACGCCTAAGCGTTCGTCGGTTGAAGGAAGCACAGGCCGAACAGGCTGCTACGTCGTGGTCTGGGCCTAAGCAAGGCAGGCAGTAAGAGTGGAAATCTTTATGAGGTATTTGTTTCCCACAAGTTAAACAGTTATTGACTTTTTCTGACATCGGCTGAGGCAAGAAAGAGTCCCCAACGGGTACTTAGCTTTTAGAAGTCTTCAAGTAGTATTCGGTAGTAGTAATCTCAGGATCTGACCGACCGGCACTTGCGAACAGCTTCTGCTTGAGCGCCGCGGCAAGAAAGACTGAGGAATGGCCGGCTGATGCCTTTATACCCGAAGACCAGCAGAGATGACGTCGGGTGAAGTGCGACATCAGCCGAAGCCGGACCCAGACTTTGGAATCCGGCCGACCGAAGGGCTGCCTGACGACAGGACAACCCATTTGTTATGACTGCAGATGCATCCTTGAAGGACATCGGAGTTGTCCATGAATGTCTAGAAGATAGAGAACATACTCCTCTTTATTAGAGAAACTGGGAAAGACCACCGATAATTGGATGGATTGATTAATATTGTTCTTGGTAACTACTGTGGGCATAAAGGAAGGATAGGTGCATAAGGACACGTCTTTATAAAATGTACGTAAGGAGGTTTGGGGGATTAGGCTTGCAGTTCAGAAATCCTCTTAGCAGAAGTTATAGCCACCAGCAGGACTGTCTTCCATGACAGAAACTTCATGTCGCAACTTGCTACTGGTTTGAAGGGCCCCAGGGTCAAAGCCTGCAAAACAAGATTGAGGTCCCAAGGGGTAGATGGGGTCCTTAATTGGAGGCCTTAATAAGAAAACACCTTTCATGAAAGATTTGCATAGTCTAAAAGTGAACAGAGGACAGAAATGACTTGCAGTATGAAAGTTGGAAAAAGCAGTTAATTGTAATTTGATAGTCGGGAAGCTAGCACCTTGATCAAAAAGGGTGCTAAGAAATAATGTTTGAAACCGGTGCTTTGAAAGGATCAGTGTTGCTGCTTGTGGCCCAAATAACAAATCTCTTCCACTTACTGGTGTAATACTGTTTTAGTGGAAACCTTTGCAAGGCTAGAAGAATTGTTTGGACCAAGGTCTTAAGCCTGTACAGTCTCACTAGGGATGGAAGTGGAGAAAGCAAGCGATCAATTTGAGGACATGAAGGTTCAGATGCTGCATCCCTGATGGATGAGAAAGGAAGTCCTGACTTGGCTCCAGAATCAAAGTTTGATATTTCAAATGAGACCATAGAAAGGGGAACCACACCTAACGAGGCCTGAAGGGGGCAATGAGGATGACTGAGCTCTTCAACCTCCTTGCCTTCTGAAGAAACTTCGGGATAAGCGGAAGAGGAGGGAAAGCTTACAGGAGACCCAGAGGGCCAATCGTGGACTAGTGCATCACTCAGTCACTCCACCGGAGGAGGATCAGAGCAAAACATTTGTTGGTGAAAGGAGAAGGGAGAGGTATAGAAGTTGCAGCAAGGTTTACCCCAATGGCTGAAAATCATGACTGCCACTGACAGATGGATGGACCACTTGTGCAGAACCAGGAGCAATCTGCTGAGTCTGTCCACCAGATCATTTTTTTTCCCCAGGATATGCATTGCAACTAGAAGGTGATCTGAAGATATCACCCACTCTCACACCCTCATGGCCTCTCTGCACAAGGGATAAGGATGGGTTCCCTCCTTGTTTGTTGATGTACCATACAACAGACACGTTGTCTGAGTGTACTGCAATAATCCCCAAGGTGAGAACGTCCTGGAAGGCTTGCAAAGTACAGTTGTGTACACTTACCATAAATGTAAATGTTAGAGTGTATTCACTGTTGCAGTCATTACATATGGGTAATCCTGCTGGCAGGTTGCCCTCAGTCGGCCTGAATTCCAAAGTCTTGGGTCCTGCGTTGGGTGCTGTCGCCTCTTCCCTGACATCAGGTTGTCAGGGGTATAAAACATGCAGCAGACGCCATTTTCTTCAGTTTTTCTTGCCCCAGATGTCAGGTGCCCCCTAAAAGGGTAGCCAAATTTTATAAGTACATGCACCAATATAAACTTTACCTTCATCTACAAGCAAATACACCACTACACCACACATAGGCTGTATAAATCAGAGAAGGAAAGATAAGTTCCAGAAGGAAAAAGGGGGATGGCGGGTGGGTAACCTGGACTGCAACAGTGAATACACTCAAACATCTACATTTATGGTAAGTGTACACAACTGTACTATGTTCTTCATGTTTCACTGTTGCAGTCATTACATTTGGGTAGAGTCCTAAAGCTGTGGTTGGGTGGCTGGAGCTAAACAGCATTAGGAGCGGCTATGAGGCCCTGCAGAACTGCAGTGGCAAAGCCTGCCCTGGATTTACAATAAAGTGGCAGATGATAAAGCTTTTTAAAGGTGTGCACTGAACTCCAAGTAGCAGCCTCTAAAATGTCTTTGGTTGGTACGCCTCTGAGAAAGGCTGCTGAAGTGGCTGCAGCTCTGGTTGAATGTGGCCTAATGCCCTTAGGCACTGGCTTGCCATACTGTGAGTAGCAGAAACGAATGCAGTGACCTATCCACTTAGAAATAGTCTGCTTGGAGATGGCCTTTTCCTTGTGATCCTGCAGCATATGCCACTAGTAATTGCTCTGACTGCCTGAATATTTTAGTTTCGTCCAAATAGAATCTAAGCGGTCTGTGTACGTCCAAAGAATGCAGAATTATCTTCCCCTTGTTCTGTGGATTTGGATAAAAAGTTGGCAAATGAATAGTTTGGTTAAGGGCCACACTGGACACCACCTTAGGCATAAATGTTGGGTTTGTCCTCAGAGAGACCCTGTCTGGATAAAAAATGATAAAAGGTTCCACAGCCATGAGAGCCTGTAGCTCTGACACTCATCTTGCAGAAGTTATTGCTAGAAGCAGAGCTGTTTTCCAAGATAAAAACTTTATATCCGCAGTAGCAGCTGGCTCAAAAGGAGGTAGGGTGAGTTTTTCCAAGACATAATTGAGGTCCCATATGCAGTCTTGGTGATCTCCTTGGAGGCCTTAAATCTTTGGCTTCTCTGAGGTACTGCCTTAATAAAAAATGAGAAAAGAGTGGTGGCTCTGTATTGTAATGAGCTGAAATGGCAGAGGTATGAATTTTAATTGATGAAAAAGATAGGCCTTTGTCCGGCATCGCAGTTAAGTATTGCAAAATCTGAGGAATATTTGGTATAGCTGTATCAGTTCCTTGAGCTTGGTTCCAAGCACAAAATCTCTTCCATTTTCCTGCATAGGATTTTCTAGTACTAGGCCTTCTGGCTTCCAAAATGACATCCATAGAAAGAAAAAGCTTGTGCTATGCTTAATCCCAGCAACAGGAGTCTGAAGAAGGGTTTTGGCCCGAAAGCGCTAACTACGAGCTGTTTTGGGTTATTAATAAACTCCAGGTTTTACATCAGCAGTTTCCAGCAACGTTTTTTCTTATTCAAAATGACATCCATCACAGCTTTACTGAGAGGTGTGCTTTGTATGGCTACATTATCCGCTATGCTGCCAGGTTTAGAGTCCTGAGTTGGCTGTGCAGAATCTGACTGTTTTGTTGGGACAGTAGTTGAGGTATCTGAGGTAAGGTCCAGGCTGGGCATTGAGACAAGTTCCTTAAAATTGGATACCAGTAATGGCGGGGCCAGTCTGGGGCAATCAGAATCATTTCTGGTTTTTCCTGTCTGACCTTTAAGAGTACCTTGGGGAGGAGAGGTAGTGGAGGAAAGGCATATACTGATAGGTTTTTCCAGCTGAAAATAGGCGTCCACTTTCCATGCTTGTCTGTGATAAGTCCTTGTGCAGAATCTTTTTAGTTGACAGTTGTGAGGAAAGGCAAATAGATCCATGTCCGGGCATCCCCATTTCTTTGTTATCATGCTGAAGACGTGTGGATCTAGGTGCCACTTGTGGGGATCCATGAGGTTTCTGCTTAGTTCGTCTGCCAGAGTATTTTCCTTTCCCGGCAGGAATTGTGCCTGCAGATGAACTTGGTAAGTCAACGCTGTGTCCCATAACGCCATGGCTAGTCTGCAAAGGGGGTAAGAATGCATGCCCCCCTGCTTATGTACCACGACCGTGGTGTTGTCTTGTCTTTATCAGAAGTTGTCCCGGATGAATTAGGTCCTTGAAGGCTGTCAGGGCATTTTGAACAGCTAGTATCTCTTTTTGATTGATATGTAGATGCATTCGGTTTGTGGACCAGATGCCCTGAATGCCTCTTCCTGCCATGTGTGCTCCCCAGGCATAATCTGATGCATCCGTTGTTAGGTTCTGCATGGCTGGGGGTAGTGAGAATGGCTGTCCCTTGTTTTGGTGACAAGCCTTTGCCCACCATTGAAACTCCTGTTGCAGGCAGGGAATGAGAGTAATCATAGTTTCCAGGCTGTGGCAATGTTGTGTCCAGACACTTTTTAGGTACCAGTGAAGTTTCCTCATATGCAGTCTTGCATATGGAATTAGTAGGATGCAGGATGTCATGAAGGCCAAAGCCTGCAGAATTTTTCTTGCAGATAGCTGGGCCTTTGTTGCGATTTCTTGAAATAGGTAGTCAGTTGCCTTTGTTTGTCTGGCATGAGATAAGCCATCCGGGCAGTTGTATTTAAGCTAGCACCCAGGAATATTATCATTAAAGAGGGTACTAGTTTTTATTTCTTTTCGTTGACTGTGTACCCTAGGCATGTTAAAAGTCTTTTCACAAACACCAGATGCTTCAGCAGAATGTCCTTGTTCTCTGCTTGAATGAGGCAGTCGTCCAAGTAAGGATATATTTGTATTCCTCTGTCTGCAGAAAGCAATTACTGGTGCCAGGCACTTTGTGAAGACCCTGGGCGCAGTAGATAAGCCAAAGGGCAGTGCAGAGAATTGGTAATGCTTTGAGCCAGCCTTGAATCTGAGGTATCTTCTGCATGCTTGTCTGGGACATGCAGGTATGCCTCTTTTAGGTCTAAAGACACGAGCCAAGCCTTTCTGCCCAGCATGGGCAGAAGCTGCTGTAAGGTCAACATCTTGAATTTTGGTATATCCAGGAAAGTGTTTAGAATAGATAGGTCCAGTATTGGTCTCCATGCTTTTTTTCTGGGTACCAAGAACAGTCTTGAGTAAAATCCTTGTCCCTGCTCTTGTTGTGGCACTTGCAGAATAGCCCCCATGTCCATGAGGGATGAAACTTGTTTTTGAGTCTCTGCCCATTGATTTTTTGGCAGGTCTGGCCAAATGTTTGCCCTTGGCAGAGTATGGAAATGAAACTTGTAGCCTTGTGACACTGTCTAGAACCCATTTATCCTGGGTTATAATGTGCCAATTTTGTGAAAAAAGTGCTATTTTTCCCCTAAGGGTGCTGCCAGAAGATAAGAGTTTGGTGCAGGCAGGGGAAAGTCATTGGGTTGTGATTTGTCTTCTCCACTTTTGGAGGTAGAAGCACCCCATTGCTTAGACCTGTACAAACCTTGCGGCTGGGATCTGCCCCTTTGAGGTCTGTCTGACACTGGAAAGGACCAATTCTTTGTAGGCCAGTTTCTGCTAAACCTAGGTGGCTGTATTTATAAAAAATCTTCGACCGTTTGCATAGATTTAGCTTTGTCCTCCATTTTCTTTAACACCTCTTCTGCCTTAACACCAAACAAGGTATCATGCTGTAATGGTGCAGCTAATAACTTAGCCTTGACATGATCAGGCAGATTTTGTTCCTTCAACCAAGCATGCCTTTCTAATTACAGAACCCATCACTGCGGCCCTGCAGGAGGCCTCCAGAGAATCAAAACCACATTGCAAAGTATGCTTTCACACTTGTTCAGCTGCATGCAATAAATCCTGCATTTCTTTGTTTTCTGCACATTCAGAATTTACCAACATTTTCTGTTTAAGCAGTGTCATAACATATTGCTGATATTTGAGCATATGAAAGGCCCTTTATAGCCAAGATAGCAGATGTGTAAATTTTTTTCCCCATCTATCCAGTGCCCTAGAATCTCTGTCAGAGGGGGTAGGGTTTTTTGCAGTGGAAGCCTTAACCCCTTTGGGACCCTGAGAAATAGTTTCTGGGTATGCAGCAGGGTTTTTAAAAAGGAATTTATGAGAGTCAGGAACCCTGTAGTAACTGTCCGGCTTAACAGGAGCTGGAGGTAAGGAGTCAGGGGTCAGACTAGACTTTGAAAACACATCAACAATGTCTAACACAGGTGGAATAGCTAGAGGCCTGTGTTGAGGCAGTAAAAGGAAGTCCCAGAGTCTTTTTTTAGATTCTGAATAATCTTGGCTCTCCCAGTGGAAATGCTCCCTCATGGTATGCAAGGTTTCACCAAAAGAGGAGAGGCTGAAGGAATAGATTCTTCAGCATTAGAATCCTCATAGGGGGGAAGTGAATATTCCTGACCAGAAGAGATAGAAACCTGATCTGAAGATTCATAGTCTGTCTCTTGCCTAGGCCTCTTATCAGGAGGGGGATGGGAACCCCTGATCAAGTTAAGCCTTCGGCCATTTTGAGCATTTGTTTTTTGGGCATGGAAGCCTGTCCATGTGGCTGATGCACTTGTTATTTTGCCTTTAAAGTTCCTTTAGTCTTTGCTTTTGAAGCTGTAGTCGGTTTAATATACAACTGTTTAGGTCTGAAGGCACCCTCAGAAGCCAATGCCTACTCAGCGGCTCCAGACACATCCGACGGAATAGTCTCCGAGGCTCCAATAACTTGAGTTTCCAGTGGCCTGGCCGACTCCATGTGGGAGTCGGTGGCGGCCTGTGACTCTAAAGTAGCGGGCGTCAGGGGCTGCGAAAGTGCCTCACTGAGAACCGGCAACTGGCTTAGGAGAAGCTTAGTCGGTTTTGGACCTCGGTTGCCTTTTTTCCTTTTCTTTGCATTTTTAATGAACTCCGGTAGTCAGACGGCCATCCGATGACATTGTGTAATTAAATCTGCACCCAAAATAGCTTAATGCAAAATCGTACCGATGCTTAATAGTGCGTTGGTTAAATCTAGCACAAAAATGACAATTTGAAACATCGTGGTCAGGGCCTAGGCAAGGAATACAGTAAGAATGAAAGTCCTTATGAGGTATTTGCTTCCCACAAGAAATACAATTATTAACTTTTTCTGACATCAGTCTGGAGCAAGAAAAAAAGTTTCCCCCAACGGGGTACTTAGCTTTTAATGAAGACTTTGGATCTGAAACTCTAACACGAAAATCTCAGTAGTCGGCCGACTGGCACTTGCGAATTGCTTCTGCTTCGGGTACCGCGTGGCAAGAAATTGGCTGCATGCTTTATACCCCTGATGACCTGACGTCAGGGAAGAGGCGACAGCACCCGATGCAGGACCCAAGACTTTGGAATTCAGCCCGACTGAGGGCAACCTGCCAGCAAGATTACCCAAATGTAATGACTGCAACAGTGAAACACGAAGAACATCTTCAGGAGGACTGCTCATCTCTAGTACACTGATATATAAACTGGTCTCGGTAGGTGACCACATGCCTTGGATCATCTTCCCATTGTAATGCCCCCCCCTCACCTGAGCTGGGAAGCATCTGTGGTCATGATGGCTATAGGGAGATTGTTCAAGAACAATCTGCCTAGAATAACGTCTACTGTATCCACCAACTGAAGTGAATCCTGCAAATGGGGGTCAACCTGATGTGAAGGGACAACGGCTGAGACACGATGGATCATTATGTCGCTAACATTCACTGGAGAACCCACATGAAAAATCTGGCAAGAGCGACCAACAGAATGGCTGCTGACATGGACCCTTGGGTCTGTCTGCAGGATCAATCAAGCCATGCGGATCTGTTGGGCTAACAATTCCTGTATCTGATTTCTTAGAGTGGTTACTCAGTGTGAAAGAAGAGAAGTCATCTGATCCCTTGTGTTGAGCTGCATACCTATAAATTCCAGGTTCTGTACCAGAGTCAGCTTGGATTTGCTCATGTTTATGGTGAAGCCCAAAGAGTGGGATAATAATTCCTGGCTTGGACTAGCCAATACCTCGTAGAAGCAGTCATGAGCCGGTCGTCTAAATATGGAAACACCTGGAATTCCCCAGAGCCTCAAGTGAGCTGCTACCACTGTCATGCATTTGGTGAACACCAGGGTGGCTGTGGTAAGCCCAAAGGGCAGTGCAATGAATTGGTAATGATTGGCTCCCAGCTGGAAGTGCAGACATCTCCTGGACCGCCTGTCTATTTTGATGTGATAGTACATATCCTTGACAGATATCGAGCACATCCAGTCATCCTTGTGCAACAGTAGCAGAATGGCTTGAACTGTAACCATTCGGAACCTCAACTTCTTTATGTATTCATTTAATTTGCTTAGATCCAGAATGGGTCTTAGATCCCCTGACTTTTTTGGCACCAAAAAGAAGTGGGAGTAGGTCCTGAATCCTCTTTGTTCGATTAGCACCTCTTGGATGACTCTTTTTTGCAACAGTTGTTGGGACTTCCCCTGTTGCCTGTTCCTTTGACTGGGTGGCACACTGGGAAGGCTTTTGGAATTTGGGACAAAAACAGAAAAGGGAATGGAATAACCTCTGAATATTATGCTTAGTAACCAATGATTTTGAATCAACTGGGTCCAGGCTTTTCGGTGCAAACCTAGTCGGCCCCGGACTGCCTCCGGAAACAGACAGTTGGAGCAGTGCTTCAGGAGGGCTGACAGGGCTCATCAGGAAGTGAGTCTCTAAAGCCCTGGTTCTGTGGACCCCCTCTGCCTCTAGGGCACTGTCTACCATCAAACCCTTCCCCCCTCTGCTTCTAGAGGAGGGTTCTGAGGTTGAGGCTGCTGAGGACCGGAAGACTCATGGCAGGACGAGTGGAGCAAGGCCTGGATCCAACGATGGTACTGGCGCGGATTGGGGAACATGTGCCATCGGATATCCAACTCAAGAGAAAATGCTCTCCACTATCTGAAAGGCTGAAGGACCGGAAGCTCTTTCAGTCTCCCCTGAAGCTGAAACCACAGAGGGAAACTAGGCAGAACTCACCCTGGATCCACGGCCTCTAGAAGGGACCAGACCAGAGCTGTCGACTGCCAAGGTGCCTAAGGCAAGGGATGGCTCCGAGAAGGATGGAGCCAACTCCAGTCCCCTTGATCTAGCACTGACATCACAGCTCAGAGACTCACTCTGCTCCAAAAAGACTGGAACAGGGCTGGTCAAGGGCATCTTCAGCGTTGAAGTAGGAAGCTTTCCCTGCTCCAAGCCCAAGGTGCACGGCAGTCCCAAATCCTGTGACTCAAACCAAGGGTCAAGATTGGAGGAAGAGTCCTGATGGAATGGCCAGGGAAGCTCACGGATCTGACGGGGGACGGAGACAAGACTACCCCCATCTGGATCTGGGCCTTGAGAAATCTCATCCTGTCCATATCCACCTTGGAACAGCTTCTGGAGGTCTGGATGAAACTGATGAAGGGGACTGAGAATGCTTTGACAAAGAAGAGAGTGCAGGAGACCTCAAAGTCCTCAGATCCAAAGGTTCGAGATCTGATGCAGGAGCTGACAAAGGTGGAGGAGAGATCCACAGGAGCTGTAGGATCTGACTCGGGGGGGGGGGGGTTAATTTCTATTGGTCCGAAGAAGTTGGATCCGAAGATTTCTTAGGCTTCATAGCTTCATGAGTGTCCCTTGGGGAAACAGTAAGGGACCTCTTTTTAGAGTCTTTAGCAGCAGGAGGAGAGAAAGATGATGCCACCACCACAGAAGGGGTCTGAGTCTCCAGAAATGAGGAGGGAAGAAGGCCCCTAAGAATCATTTTTCTCCTATGGCCAGCTAAAGCCCATGGATTGAAGGCAGCACAAATGTTACAATCCGTTTTCAAGTAGTCAGGACCCAGGCAGTACATGCACTCCTTGTGGGCAACCTGGTTGGGGATTTTATGCCCAGAAGTGCAGCATTTAAAACCGGGTGAAGGTTTGTCAGCCATAACCAAAACCCAACTCTCACCAGTCGAAGAAGCTAACAGTTCTAGCAATACAGGTAACTTTAAACTCTTAAGTTTTAACTCTAGATTTCTAACTTTAACTTTAAATCTAACCTTAAATTTAACTTTAAATTTAACTTTAGATGCAAGATAAGGTTTAAACTAGAGACGCTAAAGCTAACAAAGTTATTTTTTGCTGGAAGAAAAATGCACACACACACTGAACGAAAGAGAAGTGGAGTGAGGACTTACAGACTCCACCTAAGGATAAAAACAGCAAAAGAACTTTGAACGACTCGATCCACAGCTTGAGAGCATGAGATCCACGTCCATTACAGTGAAGCGGCAAATGAGATCTGTGGTACTTGGGTGGATGTTGTGCATTATGGGTAAGAGGGAGGAGCTTGAGAGTCAGATCCAAGTCTGTAGACTTAGGTCATGACCTAGGCTCTGGCTCTGATTAAAACAATAAAAAAATAAAAAAGTGCATATGTGCATAGACATACAGGTATTACGCAAGACTGTGTTGCAGGTCTGTATCTATAAGTATATCGATAATTGCTCTGTACCAGGTAAGTGGATTTCTGCTGTACTGTCAAAACGTTCAACTTTACCAAAAGTTTAGGCATGAGTGCTTCTAGGTTAGGGTAAGAGTTAGGGCTAGATAAGGGACAGCTCAGTGTGTGTGTGTGTTTACTGCTAGAACAGATAGGTAAGGAGACAGATTTAGCGCTGTGCATGTGTTTTATTTATTTATTTTTGTGTGTAGTGTACGTCTGAGCTGTTTTGTGCAGTGGTAGTTTTACAGAAACAGTTTTTTGTAGGGTAAGGCATATGATTAGGGTTAGTACATTACAAAGGCAGAACACACACACGCACACAAACACAATGAGCAAAACAGTAGGGGTTCAGGGATACAGCAAAACAAAGAGGAAAGAAAACAACAAACTACATATTATATAGGCCATCCACTCAGACCAAGGACTGAGGTCACTGACATCAAAACAGTCCGTGTTTGTTACAGTTCATCAATGAGCTGCTACTCCGTCTCTCTGGAGCACTTACATTTGCAATCCTTTTGAAGAAACTCTTTGAGCTTAGTGGGACACTGATGAAAAGTTTTTTGCTGTCCCACTACACCTGAGAGATAGTGTTCCCAAAACCACAACACAAAGTACATGGACATGCCTCTAGGAGGTATACAGCAAAACAATACTAGCACAATATCTCACCTGTCCAGCTTGCAAGAACTAGTAAATCATTCTACTTTTGCTTTTCAGGCTACTTGTGGCACATAATCGCTATTTCTCACAACCTGGCAATTTCTGAATGTTCTGCTCAAGCTGGATTTCAGCAAATGATTCCCCTAGACTGTCAAGAAGCTTCTGACAGCTAAAACCTGGCGACTGAACACCTTCCTGGGATTTACTCTCCATTTCTAAATTTTGGTCCCAGAATGCTCTGTTTGGGGTGTTTAACTGCTCTTGATACCCAAGAATGTTCCAGTGGGTTTCCATATCTGGCAATGAGCCTCAGAGAGCTTCCCTAGACTATCACATCACTTTCATGGCTGAAGATGGTTTTTCCATGCTACTTGAGGTTATCTGTGACTAACTCCCTCTCCTTAACCTAAAGCTGGGGCTCTACAATCACTTGTTCCTCTCCGTTGCAAGTCTCTTTGTCTTAATCTGGCCCTAAGAATGTTTCCATTAGGTGTTGCAGTGTTCTTCACACCCAGGGCTACAAATACAGATTGTTTATGTGAAGTCCTCCTCTTCAAACCAGAGACTAAAGCCCTAAAACTATACCCTAACCTCTGACCTTGCTATTAATCTATGCTTGACGATAGGTTCTGCAATTATTTTCCAGGGTTGTCAAATGATACGTCATGTATGAAGCCCATACCTCAATGAGTAGTAACAGGGGTTTTCCACAGCTACAATTAGTTCTCAAAATATCTGCATGATCCACATCTTGGCTTTCTGGTCTGTCTGCTTTTCACAGCCTTTACAGTCAAAGCAAAACAAGGCACCTGTGTTTGTAAAGCATAAGTACGAAATATGAAAGATATCAAGAAAATATCAAGAAAATAAATTAATCACTAAGTGAAGTATCAACTTACTAAGCCAAGCAAATGTAGATAAGAAACAAGTGATACACCATCAGCAGAAGAAAAGGAACGTAAACCTCAGTATTCACTTCACGGTTTATTCAGGTAACAGGTAACAGGATCCAAACAGTGAGCGCTTTCACGTTGATACACAACGCTTCCTCAGACTTCAAAACTTGACTAAATATCCAGGCATTTATATAGTGCATATCATCAACAATTAATTAAATAACTGAATAATTGAATAAGTAATTATTAAAAAATACACTTAAAAATCCATTTTAAAAAACATTTAAGCAACATATAATTAAAAGCACAGTATATAAATTCTGTATTATATGTTCATAAATAAGAGTCTATATAACAATATAAATTTAAATTTGATAATATAAATTTATCTACAGTTATTATGAATATATTTAAAAATAGAAAACTATTTGTTCTACATAAAAACTGTATATTGAAAAGAAATATTGAATGAATCATAGGTACCTAATATTATCAAGACATTAAAAAATATGTGGCAATAGAGATAACATATATATATATTATATTATGAACTAATAAATATATAGTATAATAAAATACAATTAATGACTGTATGGCCTGGCTGCCAAGAATGGTTTTAGAGACACTTTCTCATTCAGGCCATATCCTTGATGTGCTTGGAGCTCAATAATCCATCTATTTTCTATGCCCTCTGTGTAATTTTTTATGTTCCCTAGCCTGCAGGTCTTTTTTATTAATTCTAATACTCTGAACCTGAAAGTGTTTTAGGCCATTCTCCAATACATGTTTGGCTAGAGCATTATTGGTATTTTCTTTGTTAATTGCATATAAATGCTCCCTGATTCGTTCTCTTAGTGTTCTATTGGTTTTACCCACATAGAAACATTGACATGCTTGGCATTGTGCTAAATATATTAGATCACAAGATTTGCAGTCAGCATAGAATTTGGGAATAAACTCCCAACCTGTGGATGGATGTATAAAGTTGCGGTCCTTGCAAATATAGGTGCATAGATTGCATGATCTACAGGCGAACGTGCCTAATCTCTGGGAAGGAATATCTCTTTTATTGGTATTTTAATAGCATAATAATCTTTTAAGAGACTTCATATTCCTATAAGTTAATTTTGGTTGCTCATCAACAAGACCCTTGATTTTTTCATCTGTTTGTAATATTTTCCAGTTGTTTTCAATGATATGTTTAATGTATGAATTTCTATTGGTGTATGGGATGGTCAACCTATTTTTATATCTGATGTTAACCCCTTGTTCTGCTATATTAATATTCTTATTAGTATCTCCTTTTCTGACCAAGCAATCATGTCTTTTAAAGAATGGGGTTCCTTTATCAGGCCTATTAGAGGTAGAAGAAGTCAAAGACTCACAAATTTCTTTGTTCTTATAACCTCTTTCCAAAAAATTTTCTTTTAACATATCCTGCTGTAGTTTATAATCTTGTTCATTTGTCGTTAGTCTAGAGACTCTGAATGCTTGACTCTTTATGATATTGGGATAAATAAAAAATTGTTTTTCCAGCAGTCTTTCCTATACATAGCTGTCTGGATACCATCTGTATCCTTGGTAATGTTAACATCTAGAAATTGCATATTTTCTCGTGAGAAAGTGCATTCAAAAAATAAAAAATAAAAAAAAATAAAAAATTAAAAAAATAAAAAAGAAAAAAGAAAAAAAAAGAAAAACATTTTATTTTTTATTTTTTTTTTTTTTGAATGCACTTTCTCACGAGAAAATATGCAATTTCTAGATGTTAACATTACCAGGGATACAGATGGTATCCAGACAGCTATGTATAGGAAAGACTGCTGGAAAAACAATTTACTACATCGGGACAGCATGCATCCTAGACATATTTATCTCAATATCATAGAGAGTCAAGCATTCAGAGTCTCTAGACTAACGACAAATGAACAAGATTATAAACTACAGCAGGATATGTCAAAAGAAATTTTTTTGGAAAGAGGTTATAAGAACAAAGAAATTTGTGAGTCTTTGACTTCTTCTACCTCTAATAGGCCTGATAAAGGAACCCCATTCTTTAAAAGACATGATTGCTTGGTCAGAAAAGGAGATACTAATAAGAATATTAATGTAGCAGAACAAGGGGTTAACATCAGATATAAAAATAGGTTGACCATCCCATACACCAATAGAAATTCATACATTAAACATATCATTGAAAACAACTGGAAAATATTACAAACAGATGAAAAAATCAAGGGTCTTGTTGATGAGCGACCAAAATTAACTTATAGGAATATGAAGTCTCTTAAAAGATTATTATGCTATGAAAATACCAATAAAAGAGATATTCCTTCCCAGAGATTAGGCACGTTCGCCTGTAGATCATGCAATCAATGCACCTATATTTGCAAGGACCGCAACTTTATACATCCATCCACAGGTTGGGAGTTTATTCCCAAATTCTATGCTGACTGCAAATCTTGTGATCTAATACATTTAGCACAATGCCAAGCATGTCAATGTTTCTATGTGGGTAAAACCAATAGAACACTAAGAGAACGAATCAGGGAACATTTATATGCAATTAACAAAGAAAATACCAATAATGCTCTAGCCAAACATGTATTGGAGAATGGCCTAAAACACTTTCAGGTTCAGAGTATTAGAATTAATAAAAAAGACCTGCAGGCTAGGGAACATAAAAAATTACACAGAGGGCATAGAAAATAGATGGATTATTAAGCTCCAAGCACATCAAGGATATGGCCTGAATGAGAAAGTGTCTCTAAAACCATTCTTGGCAGCCAGGCCATACATTCATTAATTGTATTTTATTATACTATATATTTATTAGTTCATAATCTAATATATATATATATATATATATATATATATATATATGTTATCTCTATTGCCACATATTTTTTAATGTCTTGATAATATTAGGTACCTATGATTCATTCAATATTTCTTTTCAATATACAGTTTTTATGTAGAACAAATAGTTTTCTATTTTTAAATATATTCATAATAACTGTAGATAAATTTATATTATCAAATTTAAATTTATATTGTTATAAAGATTCTTATTTATGAACATATAATACAGAATTTATATACTGTGCTTTTAATTATATGTTGCTTAAATGTTTTTTTAAATGGATTTTTAAGTGTATTTTTTAATAATTACTTATTCAATTATTCAATTATTTAATTAATTGTTGATGATATGCACTATATAAATGCATGGATATTTAGTCAAGTATTGAAGCCTGAGGAAGCGTTGTGTATCAGCGAAAGCTCACTGTTTGGATCCTGTTACCTGTTACCTGAATAAACCGTGAAGTGAATACTGAGGTTTACATTCCTTTTCTTCTGCTGATGGTGTATCACTTGTTTCTTATCTACATATCAAGAAAATACCCCACTGCAGTGGTGGTGCTGCGGTAGCATTGTCGCCTCACACTGAGATGTTGTCCTGTTCGATTCTCAGCTAGAGCATCTTCTGTGTGGAGACATGCGTGAATGGGTGTGCCTTCGTTAAATGTTGTGCGTCGGCACGTAAAAATCTGCTGCCAATCATTAGCGGACCGGAGTTCCGCTGTGGCGACCCCTAACAGGGAAAAGCCAAAAGACAACAACAGCAACATCAAGAAAATACCCCACTCTTCTGCTCTTATTAGATACAACTAGGAAAAATTTACAAATATAAAGTATTAAAACTTGGATACAAGGGAGCTCTGTAAATGCCCTAAGGCAGTTTCATTTACATTTCATACTGTTAAATATAATTTGCCCACACTTTCTTCTTTGTTGTCAGTTCTGTAACACTGTATTCCAAAGGTACAGACCATTAAACCATTGTCATTACTAGAACAGTATTTTTCATCTTTACAGCCCATTCATATCTCTTCCAATCTCTTCCACTTCATGAAGAAATATACATCATATCTCACGACTAAACAATTTATAGCCTTACACACTCTTCCACTGCATGAAGAAAAATATATCTCACAACTATACATTTCATAGTCCTAACTCTTTCTTCGGCTGGGGGTGTACTTTACAAAAAAAACATGGCAGTTAATTATACCAATGATGACTGTTTGACAAAAAAGTAAAATATCACTACAATATCATGAACAGTACCAATATTTTAATTATTTCCAAATGGTGCCGAGGCAGTGGAGATCAAGGCTGTAGCCAGGCATACTCTGCACTCTACTGAGCCCATTTTTCTGAGGCATTACTTAGAAATACCGAGGCTTTTTCATACCATGTTATGTTCACAACTGTATAAATGAATGTCTGCAGTAATAGGCTAATTGGGCACTTACAGAGTGGACTGTTAAACTAAAGGTAATATCTTTAGAGGGAACAACTTAAAATAATGGATACATTTATTAAGTGCTTGGAGGGGGAACATTTTGCAAGGAGTCAATTTTTTAAAGGCCTGATGGGTTGGGATTGGAAGCAATAAGAGCTGGAGAGTGCAGAATGGAATTCTCTGGTTACACAACTGGAGGGGATACTGTAAGGCAGCTACCACCTTTTGATAGTCATCATTTGATAACAAAAGAGGCGACTGTTTTTTTTAATGTGCAAACTTATGATGGTTGTTTTATTTTTTTCTGCAATCTACTGTAAACAAGATTTTTTTGCAGTTGATGAAAATGTCTGTGCCTCTACAAAGTTTGGAAGTTTAAATCTGAAGAAGATGATGGAATTAATAATGAGAGATTAAGTATTTTATGTTTGGGAATGTAAAAAGATATTTTGATCTGGCTAGAAAAAAAATAATGAAGATTTTCTTTTCAATTGTGGATACATTTTGCAAAATGGAACATAACAGATTAAGTTACCTGCACTTATCTTAAAAGATCAAAACACTGGACAATGGTACTACAAGAAACAGACAATAAGTAGCACAACACACTGATGAAAAATTATACATCGTGGTGAGTATCTTCTTCAGTTTCAGGGATAATTAAGACATGGGTAGCTTTACTAATTTGAAGACTATGTCCCTTACAAATGGACTATACTCCTTAGATGAAAATGGATGCTATGCAAGACTTAAGGTTATTATAAGAACTACTTATACTTTGGCTAACCATGCATATTTTCCATGTACAACTAGTACTTCACAGAATGAAAAGGGAAACTTTTTAAGATGGTACTGCTCTCTGTATGGATAAAGTACAGTTGTGTACACTTACCATAAATGTAGATGTTAGAGTGTCTTCACTGTTGCAGTCATCACTGTAGGGCTTTTCCTGCCGACAGGTAGCCCTCGGTCGGCCAGAATCCCAAAGTCTGGGTCCGGCGCCGGCTGTTCAGTCATGCTCCCTGACGTCAGAGCGCCAGGAGTACAAAGCTGCCAGCCGACGCCATGTTCTCCAGTTTTTCTTGCCCCAGATGTCAGGTGCCCAAAAGTGAAGGCTAATAGTAAAACAAAAATGTAACTTACAACAAACCCCATACCCTGTAGCAAATACACCTAAGAAGAAGGGTGAAGTAGGAAACCACACTAATAAAAGTATAAGAGGGGACAGGAGGGTGGGTAACCCAGACTGCAACAGTGAAGACACTCGAACATCTACATTTATGGTAAGTGTACACAACTGAAGTGTACACAACTGTACTATGTTCATCGTGTTTCACTGTTGCAGTCATCACTGTAGGTTTGAATCCCAAAGCTGAGATAAAGGGTGGTGGTTATAGAGTAGAACGGGCGGCTAGAAGGCCCTGCAAGACTGCAGAAGCAAAGCCTGCCCTAGACTTAGAGTAAAGAGGGAGATTATAGTGCTTAGAGAAAGTATGCACTGAACTCCAAGTTGCAGCTTCCAAAATATCTTTGGTAGGTACTCCCCTAAGAAAGGCAGCTGAAGTTGCAGCAGCTCTGGTAGAATGAGTCCTAATTTTTCCTGGGATTTGCTTTCCAAGATGAGAATAACAAAATCTGATTCCATGAGCAATCCATTTAGAAATGGTCTGTTTTGAAATAGCTTTGCCTTGGGAATTTGTTGCATAAGAAACAAACAGTTGCTCTGTTTTCCTGATATCCTTGGTTCTGTCCAGGTAAAAACGAAGTTGCCTGTTTACATCCAAGGAATGCAAGATCCTTTCCCCCTTATTTTGTGGATTAGTGAAAAAGGTTGGTAGGTGAATAGTTTGATTTAAAGCCACTTTGGAAACCACTTTAGGCATGAAAGTAGGATTAGTCCTTAAAGACACCCTATCTTGATAAAAATAATATAAGGTTCCACAGCCATGAGTGCTTGTAACTCCGAGACTCTTCTGGCTGAAGTCAAAGCCGGTAGGATAGCTGTCTTCCATGATAAATACTTATCAGATGTGGCAGCAGGCTCAAAAGGAGGCAGAGTGAGTTTTTCCAGAACACAGTTGAGGTCCCAGGCAGGTATGTGTGGTGTCCTAGGGGGCCTTAAATTCTTTGCTCCTCTGAGATATTGTTTCAGAAGTGGATGCGAAAAGATTGGAGGATCTGTATTGTAATGTGCAGAGATAGCGGAGGCATGTATTTTTATGGAGGAGAAGGATAAACCCTTATGTAACATGTCTGTCAGGTAATGTAAAATCAATGGGATATTAGGAATGAGAGGATCCGAATCCTGAGCATGCATCCAGGTGCAAAATCTCTTCCATTTATCTGCATAAGTTTTTCTAGTGCTAGGCCGTCTGGCTTCCAAGATGACATCCATGACCTGTACGGGAAGGGTAGGATTAATCATAGACCCTGAATACGCCAGGCTGCCAGGCTGAGAGTTTTGATATGAGGGTGCAGAACCTGGCCCTGGTGTTGGGACAAAAGATTTGGAATCTGAGGTAGAATCCAAGGAGGCTCCTGGGACAGATTCATCAGTGTTGAGTACCAAAATTGACGAGGCCAATTTGGGGCCAGTAAAATCATCTTGGGTTTGTCCTGCTTGATCTTTAATAACACCCGTGGTAGAAGAGGTAGTGGGGGAAAGGCATACCCTGAGAGGTTCCTCCAACTGAATGAGAGAGCATCTACTTTCCATGCTAGTTTGTGAAACATCCTTGTGAAAAAATCTGTAACTGGTGGTTGAGGGGGGGTGCAAAGCCCCAGGCTTCTGTAATCATCTTGAATATTTGGGTGTCTAGCATCCACTCATGTGGGTCTGACAGGTTCCTGCTCAGGCTGTCTGCCAGAATATTTTGTTTCCCTGGCAGGAACTGAGCTTGTAGATCCATTTTGCAAGGTAGAGCTGTGTTCCATAGAGTCATGGCTAGTCTGCAAAGGGGGTAGGAGTGTGAACCTCCTTGCTTGTTTATGTACCACATAACTGTGGTGTTGTCTGTCCGTATCAGTAGTTGTCCTGGCTGTAGAAGATCCCTGAAAGCCAAGAGGGCATTCTGTACAGCTAACATCTCTTTTAAATTGATATGTAGGTGCTTCTGATCCTCTGTCCAAAAACCGTGCAGGCCTTTGCCCTGTAAGTGGGCTCCCCATGCGTAATCCGAGGCGTCCGTGGTTAACACTTGGTTGGCTGGAGGCAGACTGAAGGCTTTCCCTTTGTTGTGAAGACATGCCATGGTCCACCAATGGAATTCCTTTTGTAGGCAAGGCAAGACAGCAATCTGTGTGTCTAGACTGTGGCAATGCTGGGACCATACACTTTTTAGGTACCATTGTATTTTTCTCATATGCAGTCTTGCATATGGTATGAGAAGGATGCAGGAGGCCATGTAACCCAAAGCCTGCAGGAATTTTCTTGCAGTTAGCCGAGATTTTAACGCCAAGGTTTTGAAAGTTGAAGCCAGCTGTAGTTGTTTTTCAGATGTCAGGAATGCCATCTGGGTTGTTGTGTTTAGAAGAGCACCCAGAAAAGTTATCTATTGTGTGGGTGTCAAATATGACTTTATGTTCACAGTGAATCCCAGGTACTTGAGCAGATTTTGAACCAATTCCAGGTGCTGGAGTAAGACATCCTTGCTGGCTGCTTTAATAAGGCAGTCGTCCAGATAAGGGTAAATTTGAATTCCCTTGAGTCTGCAATAAGCTACTACTGGTGCCAGGAACTTGGTGAAGACCCCGGGCGCAGTAGACAAGCCAAAGGGCAGCGCAGAGAATTGGCAATGTTTCGAGCCAGCCTTGAACCTGAGGTATTTTACTGCACTCCTGTTTGATAGGGATGTGTAGGTAAGCCTCCTTTAAATCCAATGTCACCATCCATGCATTTTTGCTCAACACTGGCAGGAGCTGCTGCAGAGTAAGCATCTTGAACTTTGGTATCTCCAGGAAAGTATTTAAGACTGACAGATCCAGGATGGGTCTCCATGAATTTTGTTTTCTGGGAACTAGAAAGAGCCTTGAGTAAAAGCCTTGCCCCGTCTCTGAGTGTGGAACCAGTTCTATGGCCCTCATAGCCATGAGGGATCCCACCTGGTTTAATGCCTCTGCCAATTGGTGCTTTGGTAGGTCTGGCCATCCGTTTGATCTTGGCAAGGTATGAAAGTGGAATTTGTAACCTCTTGAAACTACATCCAGAACCCACTTGTCTTGGGTTATGCAAGTCCAATTTTGTTGAAAAAGAGAGTTTTCCTCCTACAGGGGCTTCCAGGAGAGAGGTTCCTGGAGCCATGCAGGGGGAGTCATTGAGACTGTTTTCTATAAGATTGAGGTCTGTCCTCTCCACCCCTGGGGGTGGAAGCACTCCACTGTCTAGGTCTGTAAGATGTCTGTGCTTGGGCCCTCCCTCTGGAGCGCCTATATCTACCACTCTGAGGCCTGTCTGAGCTGGGAAAGGACCAATTTTTAGTTGGCCAATTTCTGCTAAATCTTGGGGGCTGAACTTGTAAGAAATCCTTAACCGTTTGCATGGATTTTGCCTTATCCTCCATTTTCTTCATCACCTCTTCAGCCTTAGACCCAAACAAAACATTATGCTGAACAGGAGCATCCAGTAACTTTGCTTTCACTTGATCAGGTAAGTTTTGTTCCTTTAACCAAGCATGCCTTCTAATGACTGTGCCAGTGGCAGCTGCCCTGCATGAAGCCTCCAAGGCATCAAAACCACAGTGTAAGCCATGCTTCCCCACTTGCTCAGTAGTATGCATCAAATCGTGTAACTCCTTATTATCTGCACATGCAGAAATGGTACCTAGCTTTTGTTTCATAAGAGACAGCAGAAATTGCTGACATTTTAGCATATGAAATTGACAATTTAAAGCCCTAATGGATAAAATAGCAGAAGTGTACACTTTTTTGCCCCATCTCTCCAAAGCTCTAGAATCCTTATCTGACGGAATAGGGTTTTTAGCAGAGGCGGCCTTAACACCCTTAGGACCCTGAGAAATGGTTTCTGGATCAGCAGCAGGATTTTTGTAAAGGAACTGGTGGGAGTCAGGGACCCTGTAATATCTGTCAGGCTTAGCAGGGGCTGGAGGAAAGGAGTCAGGAGTTAAATTAACCTCAGAAAAGACATCATCCACAATATCCAAAATAGGAGGAATAGCCAGGGGTCTGTGTTGGGGAAGAAGGAAATCCCTAAGTCTTCTCTTAGATTCAGAGTACTCCTATCCTTCCCAGTGAAAATGTTCCCTCATGTCATGTAAAGTTTCCCCAAAATAAAAATCCTCAGGTGGAGAAGCTGATGGAATGGATTCCTCAGCATCAGAATCCTCATGAGGAGGGAAAGTATATTCCTGTTCGGAGGAAGACACTGAAGAAATAGATGCCTGATCAGAGGATTCATAATCCAATTCTTGCCTTGGCCTTTTGTCTGGAGGGCAATGAGAACCCCTAATCATGGTTAGTAAGTCCTCCGCCATTTTAAGCATCTGTTTTTGAGATTTGGGTCCCGGATCAGAAGAGGCCTGGGCTGGAGTCTTTGATTTAGAAGGAGTCTTCGCCTTTGCCTTTATCAGAAGCTGTGTAGGCCTGAAAACCCCCTCTGAAGCCGGTACCTGCACAGCGGCTCCGGACCCATCCGAGGGAGCATTGTCCGAAGGTCCTGCAGCTGGAGTACTCAAAGGCCTAGTTGGCTCCTCGTTGGAGTCCGTTTCGGCAATCGGTTCTGAAATGGCCGACGACAGGGGCTGCGAAAGTGCCTCACTGATGGCCGAACCTGTAGCTGGCTCTGCTTGTAAACCATCGGATTTGGACCTCGGAGGCCTGTCCTTATCCTTGCGTTTGTGAACTCTGGTAGTCGGAAGCGTGTCCGACGACATATTGTAATTAAATCGCCTGCCAAATAGTGAAAAGCAAAATCGTACCTCCGCTTAACAGTACGTTGGTTAAATCTAGCACAAAACCGACAACTAGCTACGTTGTGGTCAGGGCCTAAACAAGGAATACAGTAAGAGTGGAAATCCTTATGAGGTATTTGCTTCCCACAAGAAATACAATTATTAACTTTTTCTGACATTGGACTGGAGCAAGAAAAAAGTTTCCCCAACGGGGTACTTAGCTTTGAGAAGAAGAAGAAAGTCTTCGGAATGAAGCAAGAAAAAATATCAGGAGTCAGCCGACCGGCACTTGCGAACTGCTTTCACCGCACGGCAAGAAAGACTGGAGAACATGGCGTCGGCTGGCTGCTTTGTACTCCTGGTGCTCTGACGTCAGGGAGCATGACTGAACAGCCGACGCCGGACCCAGACTTTGGGATTCTGGCCAACTGAGGGCTGCCTGTCGGCAAGAAAAACCCTACAGTGATGACTGCAACAGTGAAACACGAACATCTGCCACATACATGTATCAAAAGTTACAGAAGGTTCTAGGGTGCATTATTAACCATGGCTGGGGCGATATGTTCATAGGTTCATAGGTTCATACTAGGCTATCTGCCAGAGGGCATTTACAAGCCTAGCCCATAGTTTTGTGGCTTACGCCACCCCTTTAGTATGGGGAACTATACCCATTATTTTGCTGTGCCTCTGTCGAGCAGTGACACTGAGGTAATCCCTGGGGTATATCTGCGATCTCCCATCCATTGGTCAAGATTTCTCTTGAACAAGGCCAGCGAGGTGCTCTGCCTCACATATACCGGGATTTTATTCCACAGCATAGGGAGTCTTTGGGTGATGAATCTATCCCTCCAGCACGTCCTATTAATAGCAGTGTCGAGGTTTAAGTTTCCCGCCCTTGTGGCTCTGACGGATCTAGATTTTTGAGGTGAAGCATATTCATCAAATCTGGGTTTGACATGGCCTTGTATGTTAGGCAAAGGTCACCTCTGAGCAAGCGTGGCGACTGAATAGAGCTGGAGTTCTTTCAGTCGGGCAGCATAGGACAGATGTTTGAGACCCTTTATCCTTTTGGTGAGGAACTTTTGTGGCCTCTCCAGCTGCTGCAAGTGTCGGGTCAGATACATTCGAATGGGGCATTGTACTCAATCATTGGTCTGATGAGTGATGAGTATAGGGAGACTATGACCTCCCTTGATCTAGATGAGAATCCCTTCATGATAAGGTGGGCAATGTAGAAGGTCTTCCTAACTACTTTAGCTACATTGGTGTCGAATGACAGACTACTATCAACCTGGGTCCCCAGGTCCCTGATAACTTCTTCTGTGCTCAGTGGATTGCCACCTATTTGGTAGCTAGGGTAACCTTGTTTTCCCGAAGGGTATGACTATGCATTTTTGGCATTTAACTTTAGGCCATGGCTCTGGCACCAGTTATCCGTTTCTGTGAGACCCTTCTGAAGGATATCTGTGTCAGATCGTTTCTACTATGGCGCCCAGTTTGCAGTCATCTGCAAACTTTGTCAGCCATAACCCTCCTGTGTTTGCTTGTACTTCGGAAAAGTAGATGCCAAACAAGAGTGGGCCCAGGACTGAGCCCTGTGGTACACCACTTGTGACAGGCTTTGAGTCTGACATGGCGCCAGCAACTCTGACCCTGTGGGTTCTGTCACTCAGCCAGTTTGCAACCCATCTTGTGATGTATGGGTTAACATTTAAGCTGATGAGTTTTTCAATGATACCCGAGTGGGGTATTGTATCGAAGGCCTTCGTCAGATCGAGGTAGGCTGTATGGACTGCCTTTCCCTCATCAATGGCTTTGGTGACTGTTTCGAAAAAGTCAACCAAGTTTAGAAGGCATGATCTGCCTTTGACAAAGCCAAACTGGGATGGATCCAAAGTCTGCAAATTCCCTATGTCTTTATTTATGAGGTCCATTATGATCCTCTCCATGGCTTTGCAGATAAGGCTTGTCAAGCTAATGGGCCGGTAATTTCCAGGGTCGGTGGAGGCACCGCCTTTGTGAAGTGGGACCACAGTTGCAGTGCGCCACTCCCTGGGTACGTATCCAGAGGTAAGACTTTGTGTGAACAAACGTAACAGCAATGAGTCTCATTTCTATTTTAGATGCAAAACTAGAATCCAGACAGTACACTAATTATTCCTATACATTGATATCAAAATCATAAACAGATATGATTTATGTTACTGCTGGGCATGTGCATTTAGTTAAATGAAGCTTCATCCAAAACTGTCATCACATTACTCCCTGTTAGAATGTACTGCTTTGACTTCTTCATTAGTAAGTCAGTGGCGATTTCTCATATACCTCCTGAAGCAAAAAAGAAAAAACTTTGTCAGGTTGGTATAACAAGTTAATAGAAAATAATTTACATAATGCAGAACAAGGAAAAACTGACAGTGGCTAAGCAATGGGACCAGTTTAAACTGTGACTTGAGAAGGAAACGAGAGCATAAATCCCGCATTAAGTGGGGACTGACACTGAACTTCCAGCAAAAGGAGGAAAAATTAAAAGAAATTCAGTGTAAATTTCTGAAAGAGATTAAACAAGAAAGAAAGTGTTAGAGCAGAACAGAAAAAGAAATGGTGGAATTACCAAATAAAAATATCAATTTTTGTGCTGCTCATAGAAAAATATTTTTACAGCTCCCCAGAATATCAGAAGGCACTGACTATGAGACTGACACAGTAAAAGGTGCAATAATAACGGGCTCCCAAAAAAAGCAGACAGGACATGTTATATATACTTGGGACCCAGCTATGAAAGCAGAGGTCTGTACTCAAGTCATCGTTTATCTATTACATATATGCTATCTTGACAGAAATTATTTGACTAAGAGAGTTGCCATATCATTGCTACACTAATGCCGTGCAGCCCTACCTCTTATTCCCTTATCAGAATAAGAACCTGCAATGCATACATACATATATGGCGCAAAACTTCGAAGATGGTAGCAATGGTCATTACAAGCCATAGGGATTTCTCAGTGCCGGCCCTGCCAATTATCACCTACAGTGAGCAGAAGCTGCAATTTGTGGCTAAGGTGCATGATGCAGAGGTGATTTTGGATGACAAGCTGACGGGCCAGATCTCGGCAGCTGTCAAACCAGTCTGTTTCCAGCTTAGAAATGTCATCCTTATTAAGCACTTTATTCCACCTTCAGATATTCTTAATGTGATTCATGATGCAGTATCTCTCCGAAATGCAATTATACTGTCCACTACCTGAAGCTTTCAGGTACAGAGCTTGACTGCCTGCAGCCAGTGCAAAACTATACAGCCTGCCTACATACTGAGGTATCTATGTATTACCATATTATGACACTGCTACATGAATTTAAGTGACTACTTATACGGTTGTGTATCACGTACAAAGTTCACATTCCATTTCTTTTTAGCCATACATGATTTTGGTGTCCATTACATTAAATATCTCAATCTGGTATTAGCTGACCACAGCCCTAAGCTCAACCTCCCAGGGGCTGCTACTACTTCCATAGGTCCTCTGGGTTTGGACATTTGAATTTTGTGAACCACATATGTGGAATCTAATACCTGGCTAGCTAAGATGGTTTCCAGTGTTGGGCTGCTTTAAGTGCACCTTAAAATCTTATTTGATTTAATTGCTCCTGTATTGACAGTTCTATACATGCTAGTAATCCATATCACATTTTTACTGTTTTATCCAGTATCTGTTTAATTTTAAGTCAGTTTCTACCACTTACCTTGCTTGTTTTATGCTGTTATCTTTCAATGCCAGAAACGTATACTGTCATTTGTATATTACTTGAGCTGTGCTTGTGTTTAACTACCTATATAAATCTGAAGTTGAAAACATGAAGCAAAATTATTTCTACTAGACCTCCAGCTTTTCAAGCACATCCAAGATGGAATATAATGATCCTCTCTGACACATACGCATTTTCTTCTCAGTAACTAGATGCGTTGGTGTTGTGAGTCTCACTATTTTTTTCAGTTTAGTTACTGGTCTGGGGCTCCATTTACTACTACTACTAGCATTAATAAATACCTTTGTACAATAAAAAGCTCTTTCCAGTAGATTGAGATCTTTGTGCTGGGTGGAATCTCTGGGTTACAAAACCTGTATACAGATCAAACAGAAAATCTCCTTTCCATTTCCACTTTCTGCAATTTTAGGAAGGGGAAGGCAAAGCTCCCAGCATCAGCAAACTCTTACAGTGGGAGAAAAAAGCTTGTTTTGTTCATAAATGCTGGAGCAAGCAGCAGCTTCACTGTCACCATAGAGAAACGACAAAAACAGACATTTAAATAGCTCCCCATAACAATGGCTTAGGGTTCCACTAGCAGGGGAAAAAACAAAGCAAATTACCGTAGCAACCTGTCAGTTTATTCAGCCACTGAAAGGTAGCTCCAAAGAATTCAAAGTCAACGGACTTTAGGAATGTATGTTTGGTGATCCCTGAGGTACAACACTTTCCTGAATGTTCTATTAGGTATTAAAGTAATTAATTTGAAGAGATTTGGAAAAAGAATGAGAAAGGTGCCATCTACTGACTAGTTATGGATGAAAAAGGATTTTGGTAGCAGAAAAATAACATTTTGACTGGGAACAAGTTGCTGATTTCAAGCTGAGTCATCTAGATCTTCAGGATTTGCCACCCAGACTGAGTTTGGGGTTTACATGAAAGGCTTGAAACTGCCACTACTGAAGATACCAAATACTTGCTATCCCACATCAGGAGGTGATAAGAGCCTGTCAGATAACGAATAGCCAAGACTCGGGAGAAAGAAGCAGGAGCAGTTATGAAACTTAGTCAAATTACACCCCATCTCACAGGAATGTAAATTTATACTGCAAATTGGAAGGAGAGGAAAAACATTGTTTGCTGCACTATGTGAAAAACTTGGTGAAATGGAAGTGGCTTACTATAGATGCCTTCAATGCTGTATCAGCAAAATGTTTGCTGCTGGAAAGACAAGTATGGAAAGCACTGGACAATATGACATTACTGAGTTTTTAACCTGCTATAACAGAGAAAGAGAAACGGTTGTAGAAACTGACAAGGTAAAAAAATTGGTAGTGGAGGGTGGAGTGGGGTTTGTGGACCAAGATTACTCAAGGTTGATTTCAAGGAGCCATTCTCAATTTACTGATGTTATTATAAGAGAATATTAAACATGAATGACAAATTTAAGTTGTCACTTCTTGCAACTTTAAAGGTATTTTGAAACAAGTGCCAATGTGAGAATCCTGATGCCATGATTAAGAAAAAGTCGCACTCCAGTCGGTAGCATCTCTGTGCGTCTTTCCCCTAAGCATTTGCCCGACGCCAAAGTCCTCAGTGTGTCTACATTGGATAGCAGTAGCCCTCTCCAGTGTTTCAATTACAATAGATACCAATGTTTCATAATAGTATATACGTACAAATACAATAGCATATGTACATATAAAACAAAACAGCCGCAAACACCCCTCACAGCACAGATGCAGGAGAGGGAGTAGCCCTTTGGCAGGGGAAGAGCATCCAGTTGACTGCGGGAAATGTCCAGTTTAAACACGGGTGGATGCATATCCAGTTCTGTACTGTGTTTGGGTGGGATCCATCCAACTAATCTCAGGTAGAAGGAGGGAAAAGGTAGATTTAGGGAAACCAGGTAAGATTATGGTGTGCAGTGGCTCCCCCTGCTCGATTATGGGAATAACCCTCACAAGGATCTGGATGGGCACAGGCAAACACCTGCTTGGCAAATGTATACTTGCGAATGTCCAAGTAGCCGCCTGTGAAATGGGTTTGGTTGCCACTCCTCGTAAGTCTTGTGTGGTGGTGGCTGTTATGCTTGTAGTGGTGGTTTTAAAATCTGTGGAATTGGTTTTCTATGGCAGGAGTATTTTATTGTCATGTAATTTCTATCCCTGTTGGAGTTCTGTCAATTAAATAGCGGAGAATGTATTCTGTTGCATAGGCTACATCTCCCTGGCTGTTGCTTTTTGTGTCTTTTTGTTCTGTCCATTCTGTGGGATTATTTATCTCCATGTACATTCGTAGCTGCAGTGGTAGGTCCTCTGTTTTTGTGATGCTCTTTCCTATTTGATCTGATGGAAGAGTAGTTAAATTAACTCTGTCTACCACCTTAGGTTCTTGTAGGATTAGTTAGGAGACATTGCATCTTGGTAAGCAGTAGGAAGGTTGCACTACTGCCATTAATTAGGTTGGTTCTGAAACCCTCCTTGCCACAGGTGTGCTAGTAACCCTCTTGTTTTTCCATGACAGGTAAGGGTGGTAGTGTCTCTGCTGCTGGTTCAAAGTAACTAGTGTTAATGGTGGTGGCACAAGTGTAGAATCCCAAGCTTTCTGAGGTGTTCTTCTGAGCAAGCTGTAAAAAACATTCGGAAAGGAACTACCTGTGAGCAAAGTCTGCTGAAACTGCTTGTGATGGGCATGTATTCTGCTGGAGCCAACTGATGTTCTACAGATAATGGAGGAATAGGACAGCCCTAATGTTAGACACATTTTTGATTCTCCAGAATTGATGACAATCTATGTTGACACATCTTTTCTCTTTTCGATTTTTCAATTAATTCTTCAAGAATGATGTTTTCAACATAGGAGAAAAGTGTTGAAGGTCTTGCAGATGTTCTAAGAACAATGCAGTCATCTTTGGGAAAGTTCTGGTTTAGTTGCTGCTGTGCGTGTTGTTGATGTCAGTTATTCAGTTTTTAGAGTTTTTGGCCATGAGTTGGTTCTTGTTCTAGTTTTTCATCAGGGGCATCAGGGGCTCTAGGCCAGTGTTGTTCGAGACATGCTCTTCAGTAGTGGGTACCAGTATTTGTCTTAGCCAGTTTGGGCAAAGGAGGATTATCATGGGCATTCTTCCTTTGATTTTAGTAGTACCTGTGGCAGTAGTAAGGAAGCCATAGTGAACATATGCTGTTGGAAGCCACTCAGTTGAAGAGTGAGTCACTTCCATGCATGGTGGGTGGAATGTTATTGTGAGAAATTTTGAGCTGGTGATTGAGAAGTGATGCTAAGGTCTAGAGATGGCATTCCCCCCCATTCTGAGATGGTCTTGTCTTGCTCTGGGTGCAACTTCCACCACAGTAGGTGGCCAAGGAAGTGGTTCTGTATTGTAGCTAGGTTGCTTGTTTCGTCCACAGCTAGCTGGTCAACTGGCATAGGTAGCAGAGCTGGAGGCCCTAGTCCATGGTCATTCTGTGCAGGGGGTATGAATATGGCCTCCCCTGTTTGTTGATGTACCACATATTGAAATAAAGGTCTGTTTGATATTTGGATTGAGCCTGAATTGAGGAATGGTTTCTTTGCATTGATGTTTGTTTACTGTGAATTTCTTTCCACTTGATGCACCATTTGTTGTGATCCTGTCCACAATCCTGTGGTCATGTCCATCTGCTGTGAGGCCTGGGTTTTGTGGGCATGGGGCATCTGTTGTGATGCGGGTTTGACTGGCATGCCTTTGGAAGGGAATTAGCCTGGGTTTTTGTTGGCTCCATGGCCTATAGTGGGATTTAATGGCAGTAGAATTAGTGGGTTCTGTCTGTGAACTGCTGGGATGTTGGGAGATTTCTCATGTAGAGTCAGTCTGTAGTTTAGCCATATGTAGTCTATTGGGAAGGATGTTTTTGTGTGCCAAGCCATGAAGCCCTTTCTTTATGTGTGCCTGTCTTGGGAGAGGAATGTTCAATTTTGTTTTCTAGTTTCAGAAGTAAATGTTGTTGTCTTTTTGTTTTTCTGTAGTTGACTCTTGTTTGTTGTACTGGTCAATTCAGCCCATTTGTCCTTGTTTGGGATGGTATCCAGCCTTGACTTTGTAGCATTGTTTGTTTATCAGTCTAAATCAGCCTTTGTAAATTGCTTTTGTTGTCTGTTGAATTCAGCAAGTTGTCCAGTCTTTGGCAGGCAGTCAGCTTTGCTTTTTGGTGTCAATGGGCTGGTCTGCAGTGGGCGATTACTGATGAAATGCTCCTGTATGAAGATACTCTGGGCGCAGTATGCTGAGAATTTGTGTGCTGCTGATTGATAGTGCTCTGATCCAGCAAGTTCTCTATGAGATGCAGATTAGGGGACCTGAGAGCCTCCTTGAGATCTCCTTGAGATGCAGAGTTCTTGATCAGTATGGTGGAAGCATGAAATGATTTGCTGTAGGGTCAGCATTTTGAGACAATGGACAATGATAAGGTAATTAAAGGTGGAGAATTGTGGGGTGGTCTCCAACTCTTCCTTTCTTGGAACTCTGAATAGTCTGGAGATGTCTCTTGTTGTTGCTGTTGCTGAGCTCTTTCTGAAGCTCTCTCATTTTTGCTAACTATTCTGTCTTTGATTTTCTTTTGTTTTTGATTTGGATTTGAGATTTGTATTGGAAGTTTGACTGGTAGTTGAATGAAGTGAAACGGTCTGCTTTTGTCTTTTTTTTATACAAAATCCATGTCTTTTGTTATGTTTTGACCAGCGCTTTGAAAATTAATTTAACTTTCTTGCGATTTGAGCTGCTATTTACCCTGGTAGTGTGTTGGATTAAGTCAGCTGCCTTGATGTGATGTAGTGGCAGTTACTGTGTCACTGCCTCTGTTGTTACCTTGCCACTGTATAGTTACCTAGGCACCTCTACACGCGCCTTCCGCTGCCTCTAATTGTCTGTTCCTGCCCTTTATGAAATTTTGTTATGTTCACTTA
The DNA here is from genome assembly GCF_019279795.1 of Protopterus annectens. Classification (NCBI taxonomy): domain Eukaryota; kingdom Metazoa; phylum Chordata; order Ceratodontiformes; family Protopteridae; genus Protopterus; species Protopterus annectens. The sequence goes on along the minus strand of NC_056747.1, from coordinate 1,058,254,113 downwards.
GGAGCGCCTTTTGTCTTAGCTTTGTCCATGATCGGTGCAGCTTGTGGCCTTAAATGGTTGATGCTCCAGTTTCCTCCCCAGCATCATAGCCATCAATGGAAAACCTGTGTAGGCTGATCTGTATGTTTAAATATGATCATAATACATGTTGTTATCAAGAGATTTGTTTTTGGTTAACTTCTTATCAAAGATCTCATAAAGTTATATTTTTTTATCATGTGAAACTGACAACTCTCTAGCTGAATTGTATCATAAAGCATAGCATCACCCTTTAAGCTCTCTAGCGAACAGGCTAAGTGTAGACCTTTTATGGTAGGGTAGCTGCCTTCCCTTTCAGAGACCTGGGTTTTTACCTGTGTGAGTTTCTTCTGGCCAAGGTGGTGGGGCCTTGTGGTGGTGATGAGTATCTGGCACTAAAATAAATCTGGTTGGGTCTGGGCAGGCTGGGGGTAACGGTGGTGAGGGAGCAAACATCACTGAAAGCATCTCCACTACAGAGAGAACAGAGGTTATAGCTAAGGGCCTGTGCAGTGAGGTATAGCTAAGGGCCTATGCTTTGGAGGTGCGAAGATCCTAAGTCTTTTTCTGGGTCTAAAATCATTGCTGCCAGCAGAACTGTTCTCGAATGGCATGCAAGGTTTCCCCAAAATTGCTCTGGTGGATTCTTCAGCATCAGAACAGAGCAGCATCAGAGAGGTCCCAGGCTGGTCAGTTATGTCTGGCTCATCAGTTATGTCTGATTCATCACTCTGGCTCAGCCTTGGTAGCGGTTCTCTCTGAGGGGCTGAGTCTCTCTGGAGCTGAGGAGGATGGATCCTCCTAAGATTGAAAATTAAATCTTCTGCCAAGCATCTCTGCCAAGAGATTTGAGTGGATGAGGAGGGCCTGGATGAGGGGTTTAGTAGTCTTGGATGCTTTAGTTCTGGCTAGGGGAGCCCTGGCATGGCTGCTGCTGGACATGGCTGCTGGAGGCTGCGCAGGGGCATTGTAACATCCAAGGGATGGGGGATGGTGTGTCCTGATAAGTCAGCCACACAGTGGGTAGAAAATTCTGGTCGATTCAAAAAGGTGAAAGGGTTGAAGAATGTAAATAGGTGTTTTTTGAGTGTTTGTCTCGTTTTCACCGGTTCCGGCACTTCCGACACTCATGGGTTGCTTTGCGTCGTTTGACCATGAAACCCATTTCTCTTCGTTTTGTCTTTATTTTTGGTTTTTGGAAGATCGCCGAGTCGGGAGGATAATGCGGCAAAATCAGCACCGAAATCGGTGCAACTGAACCCCAAACTCGACGACGCCTAAGTTGTAAAGAAAGAAGAGTACAACAGGCTGAACTGGCGCCGTGGGCTGGGCCTAAACAAGGCAGGGTGAACAAGTGGAAATCTTTATGAGTATTTGTTTCCCAGGGTTAAAAATTGTTAACTTTTTCTGACATCGGCTGGAAGAAGAAGAGTCCCCACTAGGGGTATAGCTTTTAAAGTCTTGAAGAGTATTCGGTGGTAATTCTCCGACCGACCCGACCTGCACTTGCGACAGCCTGCTTCCGACGCCGCGCTGTAAAAAAGACTGGAAAATGGCATCGGCGATGCTTTTTGCTTACACCAACAGAGATAGATCGGCGGAGTCGACGACATCAGTCAAGCGACCGGACTTTGGAATCAAGCCGACTGCAGGGCTGCCTGACGACAGGACAACCCACTTGTTATGACTGCAGATGCATCCATGAAGGACATCAAAAGTTACTTACCATAATGACTGATCTGTACTGGTGGTTCCGTGGTCATCACAAAGAGGACATATACTGTCAGGTATCTGGCCCACCCAGCAGCTCTCCAAAGTCCTCCCTTTCCCTTGATCCTCAGAACCTTAGAACCATATCTTTGCGTCCCCTAAAGCAAGGCAAAGGTGAAACCAACACAAAGTCATCCTCATTATGCAGCTATCAACTACAAAAAAGGTAAACATGGTCTGCCAAGACCAGGCTGGCACATAGTGGATGGAATGGTTATAACCATGGAAGCACCAAAACAAGTCATCATTATGGTAAATACGTTAACTTTTATATTGGTATTGTGGTTCCATGAGCATAACCTATAAGACTGAGTCTCAAATTATCCTCTTATGTTGATGTTCATGAAAGAATACCCCACATTGTAGAAGCAGCAAAAGCCGACCAAGATCTAATGATCATATCCAGCTTATGAGTCTTGCACAAAAAACAGAATTGCAAACATAGTTGCAGCACAAATACCATACAATGATTTATTCCTAAAGATGACATATGCAAGGTATGCGCTCTTGTTTTTGAAATTTATGTTTTGTTATGCTCATCACAGCAGAACTGAATGTAATCATTGAGCCATTTAGAAAAAATGTTTGAAATCGTATTATCCAACATCGTTATGGGCAGACTGCGCAAAAAAAATTGAGTCATTTCTGACTGTTTTGGTTCTAATGAAAGAATAAAACTGACTATGCAAGTCCATGCAGTGCAACATGTACTCTCCACTGTTTGAACAGTTTGGAGAAAAAATAGCCAACTAAGACGGATTCAAATTTGTTTCTATTGTAACCTTATGCATAAAGAACTAGTTTGTCATTGTGGATACTGTGGCTTTATAAAAGACTGGATAAGGAAGCTGGACTAACTATGCTTGCAAATCTGGAATACTTACAGCTGATGTTTCAGCACCAACAAAAAGTGTTCTCCAGGAAACAACAAACCTCAGCTCTGAAGTAGCTCCTGATTCAGACCAAAGACTGGGTCATATTTTCAGGTTCAAAACAGAGTTCCTATGAGAGGAACTTTCAAGGGAAGACAAAGAAGGAAATTTCCCCGGAGAACTCAAGTTTCACAAACTAAGAGAAGTAATGGATAATAAATTTGGCCACAGAACAAAGTTATATATATCTGGAAAGTGTACTTTAAGTGAGCACGAACTTGAATCCAAATTAAAAATGTGAGCCAAGTACCCTGCAAGTGCAGAGACTGGAGTGATGAAATGATCTAAGCCATAGGCTGTAGCCCAGTTACAAAAACAAGCCCACTTAAGGTTTATATGTTTCTCATACTTGGCTTCTGCACCGAACTAAGAATCTGGATCCACCTTATCCAGGTAAGTGGGGTCCCTGGCCATTACAATAACTGTAGAAACCATTTGGTCAATTTAAGGAAGAATGAATCCAAGTGAAGCTTGCTTGATGGGTGACTGTGAACAGACCAGCATAGTCTTATCTGGGGAACCTTGTCTAAGAGAGAAGGTCACAACAGGAGGAATTAAACTTAACATGGTCAAAACATGGCTTTGAGAATGACTTTGGCCTTGCCTGCTTTGGCTTTCTCCAGGAATTTCAGTTTAAGTAGAAACGAACAGTCATATGAGAGAGCAGGGGGCTGCCTCTACTTTAGTGCATCTCTGGGATGTCCTCTCAAGGGAGGGGTATGGAAAAAGTGATCACTGGCATGCTATTCATTGAGGAGACAGATCACAGAAAGGTATCCTCTACTGCCTGAACAGAGTTGTGGTTAAAGTCTCAAAGAGGGTCCCACTCAAGAGGCAATGTTAGACAATCACTGAACTTGTCCACTATGGACCTGACCTGCCCTAAGATATGGTTTGTTATCAGATGCTGGTTGAGTGCAAAGACATATTTCAAAACTCTTCAGACTTACTGATAGGAAGATATGAGTTTCCCCAGTTTGTTCAGACACCATGCCACCACCATGCTGTCTGAATGGATGGCAACTGCACCACGAGTAAAGGAGTCTTGGAATGCTTATGAGCTCAGCAGGAATGCTTTCATTAAAAGGTATGCTGAGGTGCAGGTAGGCCTCTTTCTAGTGTCCAAAGGTCATGGATGGTTAAGAAGTTAATGGCTGTCTAGGAAATTACCACAGCCTTCATGACCTCTTCCATAACTTCTATTATCCTGCGGCTATTGCCCACACCAGAACTGCATTTGATGGTGGTGCCTCTTGTCCTAGAAATGGTAAACTGGGGAAGGTGGGCACATCACAACAATGATTATCCTTCCCTTTACTTCAGCTCCAGTTTTTACTGTCTTCTTAGATAAAAAGGGTTCCATCAAAAGGGATATTCATGGCCTAAGTATCTTTAACAAAATCAGTTTGACATGGTTAAGCATTACATCTCACAGTTACGACAGTGCCATTTAGTTTTACTTCATTTATACTTTGTTTGTCGGGTTATTCCCACTAAGCCAAGTGCCTCTTTAGCAGGAGAAATTTGATGTGGTACTTCTATTTACAGAACCATATACTACACTGCTTGCCAGATTCATGGTCAGACTGGACATATGGATCATGGTAGAAAAACAAAACACTGCTTGAAGTCCCCTTCTGGTATACTTTCTACAGCCATAGAAGATTTCTTAGACCATTCCTTCTGAAACCAGAGAATACGAGTCAAATAGATTATCTAGGGAAGTGACCATCTTAAATTATCATCCAAGACTCTTAGTCAGAGAATGGGTTATGAGAACTGCAGCCTTATCATCACTGGTAGCTGAAATGACAGCAGTCAACAATAGGGGTCACTACTTCATCTTTGCAATATTTAAGGGCTTACAAAATCCTGTCACGTTACATTAGGATAGCAGCTACTACATCAGGGTCTTCTGTAAAGTGTCTACTTGACCATCTTGTTAGAAAGGAGGATAACATGAGAATGACATGGGCAAATGTAAGGCCTCCTCTAGTATAAGTTTGGTTTCAGAGAAGTTATCCTTGGTCCACTCCATATTTTTCTTAATCATTTCCAGTATTTACCTAACTGCAGTGGTGGTGCTGCGGTAGCGTTGTCGCCTCACAGTTAGACGTTGCCCATTCGATTATCAGTTAGAGCGTCTTCTGTGTAGCGACATGCATGAATAGACGTTCCTTCGTTGAAGGTTGTGCGTTAGGCCCGGCAAGCCAGTACATAAAAATCTACTGCCAATCATTGGCGGACCGGAGTTCTGCTGTGGCGACCCCTAACCGGGAAAAGCCGAAAGACACAAACAAATTTCCAGTATTTACCTAAACTTGGAATCATCTTGATCTTTATCCAAGTCCAGGGTGGGAGACTCTTAAGAGGAGTCAATCAGGTTCCTCCTGCATGTAACCTTCCTCAGAAGAGGAAAAGGGAGGAGTCTGACAGAGAGGAATCAGCTATGGGAGAGGACTGGTTAAGAGTTGCTGCATTTGGTCCACCAGTCAAAGGAACTTGTAAATTTGTGAGTACAGATGTCAGATCAGGCACATGTAAATCCCTGACAGTTATACCAGTTGAAATCCTTAGAAGGAAGCTTGCAAAGGCACTGGCACCAAGCTCAACACCTGCCTATCCTAAGAGGTCAATATTGTGGAACCCAGTATCAAGCAAACTTCAGACTCAACTATCAAGCTGCCAAGCAGGATCAATATCAATGTCAAGGGTCTTGACACCAAACAATGAAAAACTTTATCCAGGGACAGAACTGCTGGCAAAAGGGAGAGTAAAATAGGCCTTGGCCCAACATCTCAAGCCCTGACATCACTGCCGACAGGACCCCCCCCCCCCCTGGCATCGAAGTATTCCATATTAAATGGCCTGATGCTGAAAGCTGTGTTGATGTCAAGGATGTTTAGGCTGAAAATGATGCAGATGTCAGGCACAAAAGGTCCACTGATGTTGATTGTGACAATGAAGAATCAACTGATGGCATATTGGAAACTGAAGCTGAAGTGGACCAACTGAGGAAAAAGGACCAGGGGAAGCAAAATCATGAACTGAAGATGAACAACTTGACCTAGTGTTACATACCTAGGCCCACATTTACTGCAGAGATAGAAAGGCTTGCCACATCTTTTTAAAGTCAAAATCTATTGTCATGGAAGGGCTGGGCCCAAAATATAAAACAGAACCAAGATGGGGCATTCCAAACTACGTCTGTGAAGCCACAGAAGTTACACTGATAGAGCTTTACGTAGAACAAATCTTAGCACTGAGCACTTCTGGAAGAGGAGGTAAATACAATTGATTTGGGCAACTTGTGGAAAAAGGATCCCGATCAGTTAGGCACTTCCTTTTAGAAAGGGCCCAGACTAGGAGAAATAAAGTACAGTTGTGTACACTTAACATAAATGTAGATGTTTGAGTGTATTCACTGTTGCAGTCATCACACTTGGGTTATCTGCTTGCAGTAGCCCACAGTCAGCCTGATTAACACAGTCTTGGGTCCTGCGTCGGTTGCTGTCTCTTCTTCTGTGATGTCAGGTAGTCAGGGGTATAAAACATGCAGCCGATGCCATTACATCAGTTTTTCTTGTCCCAGATGTCAGGTGCCCCCTTAATGGAAGCAATTAAATAATAAAAAAAAAAATTATATATATCTATATATATATATATATATATATATATATATATATATATATATATATATATATATATATATATATATATGGGTTACCATTAGAATATAGACACATGGAAAACCCGGGTCCAAAACATCGACACGTTACTTCACCGACAATGTAATTCGACCTGCAAATGTTCGACACTCAATTTAAACATGGGCGCGTTGAGGAGCTAAAGTGTGAGAGGGGAAATAGTGTAGAGGAAGTGTTTTATTTGCATACACAGCTATGTGTTAATTTGTTTTATGCTGATGTCACCGGGTTACTTGGACCATTCAATGCAGATTGGCATTTTGCATGTCTTGGTGTTCCACTGTCGATTATTTGGGTGTTGAACATTTGTACGTCGATATCTTGATGTTTCGGAGAAGTGACATGTCGATGATTTGGATCCGGGTTTCCATGTGTCGATGTTTCGAGCGGTCGATGCTCTAACGGTAACATGTGTATATATATATATATATATATATATATATATATATATATATACACATACATACACACACACACACACACACACACACACAAGGATATACCTCCAATAAAAAAGCAAATACGCCAAAAAGCTTTTAAGCATAGTAAAAGGACAGTAGAGGTATAGCCAAAAAAAGTCAGGGGGATGGAGGGAGGGTAACCAGGACTGCAACAGTGAATACACTCGAACATCTACATTTATGGTAAATGTACACAACTGTACTAGGTTCTTCATGTTTCACTGTTGCAGTCATCATATTTGGGTAGATTCTCAAAGCTAAGGATGGGAGGAGGAATTTAGATACCATTAGGACCAGCTATAAGACCCTGCAAGACTGCAGTGGCAAAGCCAGCTCTGGATTTAGAGAAATTTGGCAAATGATAATGCTTGGTGAAAGTATGTACAGAATCCAGGTAGCAGCTTCTAGGGTCATTGTCATGCTGAAATGTGAAACTACTCTTCATTGTCAGCTTTCTAGCAGACGGCTGAATATTTTGGGCCAAAAGTGACTGGCATTTGGAAAGTACAGTTGTGTACACTTACCATAAATGTAGATGTTCGAGTGTACTCACTGTTGCAGTCATTACATTTGGGGTAATCTGCTGGCAGGTTGCCCTCAGTCGGCCTGATTAACAAAGTCTTGGGTCCTGCGTCGGTTGCTGTCCCTTCTTCCATGACATCAGGTCGTCAGGGGTATAAAACATGCAGGCGACGCCATTACATCAGTTTTTCTTGCCCCAGATGTCAGGTGCCCCCCCAAATGGAAAGCAAATAAAATTAAACACACAAAAATATACCTCCAACCAATACAAATACACCAAAAAGGCTTTTAAACATAGTAAAAAGAAAGTAGAGGTACAGTCAGAGAAAAACAGGGAGCTGGAGGGAGGGTAACCAGGACGGCAACAGTGAATACACTCGAACATCTACATTTATGGTAAGGTGTACACAACTGTACTATGTTCTTCATGTTTCACTGTTGCAGTCATGACATTTGGGTATATTCCCAAAGCTATGGTTGGGAGGAGGAATTTATACAGCATTAGGAACAGGTATAAGGCCCTGCAAGATAGCAGTGGCAAAGCCAGCTCTGGATTTAGAGAAAAGTGGTAAATGATAATGCTTGGTTAAAATATGTACAGAACTCCAGGTAGTAGCTTCTAGAATATCCCTAGGAGGAACACCTCTGAGAAAGGCTACAGAAGTAGATGCAGCCCTGGTGGAGTGAGATCTGATCCCCTGGGGGATAGGTTTTCCAATGCGCTTACAGCAGAAATTAATGCAATGGCTTATCCATTTAAAGAAATGGTTTGTTTTGAAACGGCCTTCCCCTCTGCCCCAGCAGCAAATGCTACTAGCAATTGTTCAGATTTACTTTGAAATTTAGTTCTGTCCAAGTAGAATCTAAGTTGTCTGTGCACGTCCAAGGAATTCAGTATCTGTTCCCCTTTGTTCTGTGGATTGGGAAAGAAGGTTGGCATATGAATGGACTGATTAAGAGCCACACTGGAAACCACCTTGGGCATGAAGGATGGATTGGTCCTCAGAGATACCCTGTCCGCATGAAAGATGATGAAAGGCTCCACTGCCATAAGGGCCTGTAATTCAGATATCCTTCTAGCTGAAGTGATTGCTAAAAGGAAGGCTGTTTTTCAAGAAAGACATTTTAAGTCTGCAATAGCAGCTGGCTCGAAAGGAGGTAGAGTGAGCTTCTCCAAAACAAAGTTAAGGTCCCAGGCAGGGGTAGGAGCTCTCCTGGGTGGTCTCAAGTTCTTTGCCCTTCTGAGATATTGCTCGAGTAGGGGATGAGAAAAGAGGGGTGGTTCTGTGTTATAGTGAGCTGAAATAGCTGAGGCATGGATTTTAATAGAGGAAAAAGACAGGCCCTTGCGAAGCATCTCAGTTAAGTATTACAAAATGTGAGGTAAATTCGGTGCTGATGTTCTCATCCCTAAAGACTGGTTCCAGGCACAGAATCTTTTCCATTTGTCAGCATAAGATTTCTAGTAGTAGGTCTTCTCGCCTCCAAGATGACATCCATCACAGGTTTGCCAAGGGTGAATTTAAGTAATTAGCCAGGCTGCAAGGTTCAATGTTGGAAGCTGAGGGTGCAGAATTTGGTTCTCCTGTTGAGACAGCAAGGAAGGTGTCTGAGGCAGGTGCCATGGAGATATTTGTGACACTGCGCAGGAGTGGGTACCAGTGTTGGCGTGGCCAGTCTGGAGCAATCAAAATCATTCTTGGTTTGTCCTGTTTGACTTTTAGCAGAACTTTGGAGAGCAAATGCAGAGGGGGAAAGGTGTAGACTGAAGGACAAAGCATCCATTTTCCAGGCTTTTTTATGGGGAGTCCTTGTGCAAGCCTTGTCCAACTGGTAGTTCTGGGGGGAGGCAAATAGATCTATGTCTGGGCTCCCCAATTTGTTTGTCAACATGTTGAAAATCCGTGATTCCAGTTTCCACTCGTGTGGGTCCATGAGATTTCTGCTTTGTCCGTCTGCCAAGGTATTACATTTTGCTGGCAGGAATTGAGCTTGTAGGAGCACTTGGTAGCTCAAAGCTGTGTTCCACAATGCCATGGCTAGTCTGCAGAGGGGGTAGGAATGTGTACCCCCCCTGCTTGTTTATGTACCACATAACCATGTTGTTGTCCGTCTTTAACATTAGTTTTCCAGGATGAATGTAGTCTTTGAAGGCTGTCAGAGCATTCTGTACAGCTAACATTTCTTTTTGATTGATATGTAGGTGCATTTAATTTGGGTTCCATTTGCCCTGAATGCACTTCCCTGCCAGGTGAGCCCCGCATGCATAGTGTGATGCATCTGTAGTTAGGGTTTGGGCAGCAGGGGGCAGTGTGAATGGCAGTCCCTTGTTTAGGTGGCAGGCCTCTGCCCACCATAGAACCATAGCTGGCCTTAGGCATAGGCCAAGTAGGCAGCTGCCTAGGGCGACGCTCTGCTAGGGGCACCTTACCAGCCTTTATTCGGTGTAGGTAGACCAGGATGGGGGTAGCGGGTGATGTGGTGGGGGCACCATGGAGTCCTTCTGCCTAGGGCATCACCTGACCTAAGGCCACACCTAATAGGAACTCCAGGCGTAGGCAAGGTATGTTAGGAATCATTGTTTCCAGGCTGTGAAAATGTTGACTCCATAGACTTTTTAAGTACCACTGTAGTTTCCTCATATGCAGTCTTGCATGTGGAATTAGAAGAATGCAGGAGGCCATGAACCGCAAGGCTTGCAGTATTTGTCCTGCAGATAGCAGGGTTTTTGTGGCCACTTGTTTGAAGTAAGTTACCAAATGAATTTGCTTCTCTGGCGTGAGGAAAGCCATCTGGGCAGTTATATTCAAGCTTGCACCCAGGAATGTAATCTGTTGAGAGGGTACTAGTTGTGATTTCTTTTCGTTTATGCTGTACACCAGACAAGTTAGAACCTTTTTTACACACGCCACATGATTTCGAAGTATGCCCTGGTTTTCTGCCTGAATTAGACAATCGTCCAGGTATGAATATATTTGGATATTTCTTTGCCTGAAAATACAATTACTGGAGTCAGGCACTTTGTGAATAGCCTGGGTGCAGTAGACAAGCCAAAGGGCAGTGCAGAGAACTGATAATGCAAGTAGCCTGCTTTGAAGCATAGGTATCTTCTGCAAGATTCCCTGATTGGGATATGTAGGTATGCTTCTTTTAAATCTAGAGTAGCCAACCAGGCATCTTTGCCTAGCATAGGGAGTAACTGGTGAAGAGTCAGCTTCTTGAAATTTGGAATGTCCAGAAAGGTGTTTAGAGTAGACCGGTCCAGAATTGGACGCCATGATTTGTCTTTTCTGGGTACCAGGAAAAGCCTGGAATAAAAACCTTGTCCCTTTTCCTCTTCTGGTACCGGTTGAATAGCCCCCATGTTTAAGAGGGAAAGTACTTATTTTTGAGCCTCTGCCCACTGATTTGGGGGCAGGTCTGGCCACCCGTTTGGTGTTGGCAATGTGTGGAAATGAAATCTGTATCCCTGGGACACTATATTTAAAACCCATTTGTCCTGGGTTATGAGTTCCCAGTTTTTTGCATGAAGAGCAATCTTTACCCCAAAGGGGTAGCTAAAAGGTAAGTGCCTGGTATTTTAAAGGAAAGTCATTGAGACTGTTTACCATAGGGGGGTGTCTTGTTATTTCCAGATTTGGAAGTGGAAGCCCCCCATTGCTTAGTTCTGAGAGTCCCCTGGGACTGAAACCTGGTGCTTTTGGTATGTCTGGGTTTGGCTTGAGAGGATCTGGAGGGAGCTGGAAAGGACCAATTCTTAGTAGGCCAGTGCCTACTAAATCTTGGAGGTTGCACTTGTAAGAAATCTTTTACAGTTTGCATAGATTTAGCTTTATCTTCCATCTTTTTTAGTACTTCTTGAGCCTTATTGCCAAACAGGCGGTCCTGATTTAAAGCAGCATCCAACAATTTTGCTTTAACACGATCAGGCAGAGATTGCTCCTTAAGCCAAGCATGCCTTCTAAGCACAGACCCAGTAACAGCAGCCTTGCAAGAGGCCTCTAAAGAATCAAAACCACATTGCAAAGTATGTTTTCCAACTTGTTCAGCAGAATACAATAAGTCCTGAAAATCTTTATTTTCCACACAGTCAAAAATCAACATGATTTTCTGTTTAAGCAATCCAATAATATGCTGTTGATATCTTAACATATGAAATTGGCAGTTTAAAGCCCTGATTGCCAAGGTTGCAGAAGTATAAACCTTTTTACCCCATCGATCCAGCTCCCTGGAGTCTTTATCAGAAGGGGTAGGACTTTTAGCAGTAGAAGCCTTAATGCCCTTGGGCCCCTGAGAAATGGTTTCTGGATCTGCAACAGGATTTTTGAAAAGGAACTTATGGCACTCGGGAACCCTGTGGCATCTGTCCGGTTTACTAGGAGTCAAAGGCATGGAATCTGGGGCTATACTGGATTCCAAAAACACATCAACAATGTCCAGTACAGGAGGTACTATGCTGAATAAGGAAATCCCTAAGCCTCTTTTTTTGAATCAGAAAATTCCTGACTTTCCCAGTGGAAATGCTCCCTTAAGGTATGTAACGTTTCCACAAAAGAAAAGTCTTCGGGGGGGAGCAGTGGGAATGGAATCCTCTGCATCAGAATCCTCATAAGTAGGTATGGACAAATCTAGGTCATTAGAAGAGTCAGAAGAAACAGAGTCCTGATAAGAAGATTCATAGTCAAGCTCAGCCCTAGGCCTCTTAGAGGGGGGGGGGGGGTTGACTACCTCTGATTAGAGTAATCAGATCTTCAGCCATTTTGATAATTTGTTTTTTTAGGCATAGAGGCCTGAACATATGGCCTGGGCATTGGGTTTTTAGACATCAATTGAGATTTAGGCTTTAGTATTGAAGGTGGAGTAGGTTTAATATGCAAGTCTGTAGGCCTGAATATACCCTCAGAAGCCGCTGCCTGCACAGCAGCTCCGGACCCATCCAAGATAGAGACATCCGCGTGTTCCATAGGTGAAGAATCTCGCTGCATACTGGACTCCGAATGGGTCTCAGTAGAGGCCTGCGAGTCAAAAGTAGCAGGTATCAGGGACTGCAAAAGCACCTCACTGAGTACCAGTGAACTGGCGACTGGCTTAGGAGAAGCGTCGTTGGCAGTTTTGGACCTTGACAGACTGTCTCTATCTTTGCTTCGGAATCCCGGTAGTCAGATGGCTAACCAATGTCATTTCTTGATAATTAAACAGAGAACCGAAATATTTAGAGGCAAAAATGTACCAACGACGGATAGTGAGCTGATTAAATAAAGCACAAAACCGACAGCACGATAAGTCGTGGTCAGGGCCTAGGCAAGGAATACAGTACAAATGAAAATCTTTATGAGGTATTTGCTTTCCACAAGTAATGCAATTAACTTTTACTGACATCGGTAAGGAGCAAGAAGTTTCCCCAACAGGGTACTTAGCTTTTAGATGAAGACTTTGGTTCTGAAACTCGAAAAAAAATAAGTTATGTTCTTACCATAACGTTCCATGTGAGTTGTTCATCTCGCCTTTTTGCTCTTACACGTGGGTCCGGAGCCGATCCCTCGGCTCCAAGTCGGCCGCTTTTCAAGCTCAAACTCCGAGAAGCTCGAGACCCAGTATATATCTCCCATGATGCTCTACTGTAAACCTCAGATCTAGTGTGCTGCACCCGAAGACAGCCTAAAAAAATAAGCACTGCAGTACCTACCTATCTAGGTACCTACAGATTTGCAGAAAGGAAAACAGTCTGTCTTAAGACAGGCTGGCAAGACCAACCAATCCACCAAGGCAACCATCTTTCTCACCAGGAGGGGAAGGTGGGAGGGAATGTAAGAACAAAAAGGCGAGATGAACTCCTCACATGGAATGTTATAGTAAGAACATAACTTCTTTATGTGAAGTTGTTCTATCTCACCGTTTTGTTCTTACATGTGGGTAGCGTCCCAAGCATCCTAATCCTAGGTGGCTCAAGGGAGAACATTCCTGAGCACAATGGAACCAAAGGAAGCCCTGTCCACTTTGTAATGAGTGATAAACGTGTGAAGTTTGGATCAAGTAACAGCTGCACAGATGATATCCAAGGGTAAACGAGCTGCATGAGCTAATGACGTAGAAACAGCCTGGGTAGAATGGGCTTTGACATTAGTTGGTAATGGCTGGTTAGTGGAGGAATAAATGAATCTAATGCAATCAGAAAGCCACTTAGATAATGTGACTTTTGATACCACAGAACCTTTCTTGTTCTCTGCGTAAGAGACAAAGAGTTGATTAGATTGCCTGAAGTCTTTCGTTCTGTCCAAGTAGAATCTCAATTGTCTGTGAACATCAAGCTTGTGTAACATATTCCAGTCTGTTGGTATGGTGTCTAAAAAAAAAGTTGGGAGCTCAATGGACTGATTTAAGTTAGTTTCTGAACAGACCTTAGGAAGAAAGGTAGGATTTGTCCTGAGGGACACCCTATCAGGGTGGAAGATCAAATATGGGGGCCTGGAAGATAAAGCTTGGAGTTCAGAGATCCTACGTGCAGATGTAATGGCTACCAGAAATATTGTTTTCCAAGACAGAAACTTCAAATCACAAGACGACGCGGGTTCAAAGGGGGTAAACATCGATTGGGATAAAACAAGATTCAAATTCCAGGGAGAGAGAGGCTGTCTGATAGGTGGTCTGAGATGGTGGGTCCCTTTCAAAAAGGCCTTACACAGTCTGTGAGACATTATGTTAGATCTGTTAAACCCTACAAGAAAGATGGAAATGGCAGCCAATTGAACCCTTATGGTGGCAGCTGCTGGGCCATCATAGAACAAGAACTCTAATATGGTATGAATAGGCGCAACATATGGGTCAATGTCGTGGTGAGAAGCCCAGTGAACAAATCATTTCCATTTGCTATTATATAGCTTCTTGGTTGACAGTTTATGAGAGGAAATTATAATATGTTGGACCGTGGGAGACACACCTTGAGACCTGGCTAATATGGGAATTGGAGCAGCCAAGTCATCAGTTTTAGGGAGATGAGGGAGGGATGAAGAACTCCCGACGAATGAGTCAGAAGGTCTGGCACTGGGTCCAAAACCCATGGTTCTTCCACTTGATACTTCGGTTGGAAGGGGGACCAAATCTGACGAGGCCAAGATGGGGCTATCAGAACAACAGTCCTTCCCAGACTTTTGGCTTTCTGTATGAATTTGGGAATTAGGGGAATTGGCGGGAAGGCATACAGAAGGCTCGGGGGCCAATCATGTACAAGCGTGTCCCTTGGGTTGCTCCCCGGTGGGGGATAAAGGGCAAAGTAGCTGCTGCATTTGGCATTCATCGAAGATGCAAACAGATCGCAGCAAGGCTGGCCCCACCTGCAGAAAATCTTGTCTGCCACCTGTTGTTTGAGGGACCACTCATGAGGCAACAGGATGGCCCTGCTCAGTTTGTCCGCTATCACGCTGGACGACCCCGGGATGTGCGTTGCTATCAGAAAGCGCCTGGTGGATACAGCCCACTGCCAAATTCTTAGGGCCTCTCGGCATAAGGGATACAATCTGGTTCCCCCTTGCTTGTTAATGTACCAGACTACTGACATGTTGTCCGTCTGAACTGCAACTGTCCCTGGAGGAAGACCGTCGTGAAAGTATTGCAATGCCAGGAACAACGCTCTCAGCTCCAGGACATTTATATGCAAATGTGATTCCATGCTTGACCAAGTACCTTGGACAGTCTTTCCCTGAAATAGCCCCCCCCCCATCAGGGAAGCACCCGTGGCCACTGTAGCTGTGGGTTGGGGAAGAACAAGGGGATGTCCGACTACTATCTGGTCGCTGTTCAGCCACCAATTGAGATCCTTCTTGCAAAGATTTGTTAACAGACTCTCGTGCGACATGGGCAGTTGTTGGTAAGACCATTGTGTGAAGAGTAACCACTGGAGTATCCACATGTGCATGCACCCCAACGGGACTGCTATTAGCGTGGCTGCTATTGTGCCTAATAGCTTCAGTATCTGGGACGCAGGAGCTTTGTTCTGGGTCAACAGACTGGACAACTGAATTCTTAGAGATAAGATTCTTGTTTGAGGCAACCTGATCCTTGAATCGACAGTGTCTAGCTCTGCTCCTATAAAGGTAATACGCTGCGAGAGCGGTAACGCAGATTTTTCAAAGTTTAAGGTTATGCCCAACTGGGAACACAGGTTGATAGTGTAGTCCCTTGCCTGAATTAGTTGATGCCTGGAGGTGGTGGTGAGGAGCCAGTCATCCAGATATGGAAACACCCGGAATCCTAAGCGTCTCAGGTGAGCCGTGACCACTGCCATACATTTGGTGAACACTCTGGGGGCTGTGGTGAGACCAAAGGGCAGGACTCTGAACTGGTAATGACTGGCCCCCAGCCGGAAACGCAACTGATCTCTGGATGATCTGGCCATTTTGATGTGGTAGTAAGCATCCTTGAGATCTATAGAGCACATCCAATCGCCCGTTTCTAGGAACAGAAGTATCGATTGAAGCGTGACCATCTGGAACTTTTCCTTCTTGATGAAGGTGTTGAGTTTGCTGAGTTCTAATATGGGCCTCCAGTCCCCTGTTTTCTTTGGAACTAAAAAGAACCTTGAGTAAGTTCCGGATCCTATCTGGTCCGCCGGGACTGGCTGGATGACTCTTGTCTAGCAGGTTTTGAATCTCTATGGCTGCTAGTTTTCGCAGACTGCGTGGAACGTCTGGAATACTTGTACACATGGGAGGGAATTTTGTAAAGGGAATGTAGTAACCTGTGGAAATGATGCTTTTTACCCAAGAATCCGTTGTAATGTTTAGCCAGGCATTGGGGTATAAAGCCAAGCAACCCCCGACCGCCTCCAGAGAAGGACAGCCGGGCTTCCTTTCAGGAACGCTGATAGGGCTTACCAGAGAACTGCTCCCTGTCACCCTGATTTTGCGGACCCCCTCTGCCATTTGGACGACATCTTCCATTTTTACCCCCTCCTCTGCCCCTAGAGAAGGTATCCGTAGGTGTGTTCTGGAAAGCTCCTTGGGGCTTTCGAAACTACATTTTTCCACTTTGTTTCCCAACTGTTAGTTGGAGTGGAAAAACGGACTCCTACAGCAGGTATATACTGGGTCTCGAGCTTCTCTGAGAGTTTGAGCTTGAAAAGCGGCCGACTCGGAGCCAAGGGATCGGCTCCGAACCCACTTGTAAGAACAAAACGGCGAGATAGAACAACTTCACATCAAAAATTTCAGCAGTCGGCCGACCGGCACTTGCGAACTGCTTCTGCTTCGGGCACCGCATGGCAAGAAAGACTGATGTAATGGTGTCGGCTGCATGTTTTATACCCCTGACAACCAGACGTCATGGAAGAAGGGACTGCAACTGACGTAGGACCCAAGACTTGGTTAATCAGGCCGAGTGAGGGCAGCCTGCCAGCAGATTACTCCAAATGTAATAACTGCAACAGTGAAACACAAAGCACATCTGTTCATAATTCCCTTCACCAGGACTAAAGCCCCATTTCCAACTGAAGAAAAGCAACCCCAAAGCATGATACTGCCACCATCATGCTTCACCGTGGGGCTGGTGTTCTTTTGGTGATGCAAAGTGTTGCTTTTGCGCTAAATGTGCCTTTTGGAATTGTGACTATAAAGTTCAACCTAGGTCTCATCAGACCATAACACATTTTCATACATGTGTTTGGGAGACATGATGTATTATTTTGCAAATTTTAGACAGGTCTGGATGTTTTTCTGTGTAAGAAAAGGCTTCCGTCTTGCAACCCTACCCCACAGCCCAGACATATGAAGACTACGGGAGATTGTCGTCACATGTAGTACACAACCAGTACTTGCCAGAAATTCCTGCAGCTCCTTCAGTGTTGCTGTAGGTCTCTTGGCAGTCTCCCTGACCAGGTCTCATCTCATCTTTTTATCAATTTTGGAGGGACATCCAGTTTTTTGCAAAATCACTGTTGTCCCATATTTTCTCCACTTTTTGATGACTGTCTTCACTGTGTTCCAAGGTATATCCAATGCTGTGGAAATTTTTTTTTGTACTCTTTTCCTAACTGATACCTTTCAACAATGAGATCCTTTTGATGCTTTGTAAGCTCTCTGCAAACCATGGCTTTTGCTGTAGTAGGCAACTGAATAAATGTCAGGAAAATCCTACTAGGACAGCTGAACTTTATTTGGGGTTAATCAGAGTCTCTGATGGCAGGTGTGTGTACTCAAGAAGACTGAATGCTGTAATTAAATCAAAAGGTGCTTCAACAAAGTATTAGTTTAAAGGTGTGCACACACAACAAAGTATTAGGTTAAGGGTGTGCATACACAATAAAGTATTAGTTTAAGGGTGTACATACACAATAAAGTTTTAGTTTAAGGATGTGCATACTTATGCAACCAGCGTATTGTACGTTTTATACTTTTTCCCCTAACAGATTTGTTTTTCAATTGAATTGTACAGGTTATAAGTCACATTAAAGGTGGGAAAAGTTTTGAAATGAATTATTGTGGTCTCACTTTTTTATATCACAAAACCTGGCATTTTAACATAGGTGTGCAAACTTTTTATATCCACTGTAAATTACTATGAATTTTGCAGTGTTACGGCTAGAAAATACAGAAGGCAGATGTTGACAGTGTCACAGTAAGGGATATAAGAGACTTTGAAAGCTGTACCCTTTGGTAAATATTTACTTCTTAAAGGTATGACAGAAATAGAAATTTACAGTTAGCAATATGTTTGAAACAAGACTAGATAATAAAATGACAGACGATGGTAAGCCCCAATTGGGGACAATAAAGTGCGTTTAAATCCCATTTGCTGTGTGTGTCACAAGGCAAGTTCTTCTTTCTCCTTTCCTCCTCGTACAGCGTGCTACTAACTCAATGTTGATATTCCAGTTAGAATAAGATAAGAATTAGAAGTGATGGCGTTTAGCCAGAAGTTAAAGCTTCCACAGACATTTTTATGTGCGTGACACTGAGGAGGTAAAAAGTACTAATAAATATTACTTTAAAGGAAAAATACGCCATTATGATTATTCTCTCTATGGGAAAGATGGACGTTAACAGCAGTCAAGGGAAGTTAACTATATCTGCACAGTGAAGGCTACAAATTAGGGAGTATAATGTAAAGGGGCATACTGAACACCTGAAAGTCTAATGGAGACTCCCCCCTTCTTTTGTTTTTTTGGGTAAAAGGAAAAATGCTGACAATAATTTAAAATTTCAATTGCATGCATGATAAAGAAACACAAAAAACATTTTGTAATAATTCAAACTACATAAGCAACAGGTTACCGAACTATGAAGAGACACTCTCAATACACAGTGAGTAAGTTCAATGATGACTGGTAAGAACTTTTTGTATTAAAAGAAGGTTATATGACTGTTGAATATTGTATGACTTAAATAAAAATTCTTATTTTTATAAAAAAAAGTGTGCGTGTTAATTACAGATTTCTATCAAGTGGAATGTTCCGACAATTGTTCCAAGGTTGATTTTTGCATGTGTGGCTTGCTGGAAATAGTACTACTTTATGAAGGGTCAACTGAAGTGTGTAGAACAGTGCAACGGCTTTTGAGGTCAGTGAGTTAGTTCTGTATGTCTACCTTAGGGAAAAAAAAGATTAAAAATTGTCTGCAAGAACAGGAAATCAGAATGAAAAACAAAATCTGGACAAGGTCATACAAAGAGAACATCATGGAATGGAATACAATACATGAATTTAGAGAGATTAAAGTATGCTACTACGCAGCTAGATCATTTGGCACCATGTGCAGCTGTTTTGAGGAACAACATGTCTTTAAAATAGCTATTCTTGCACTTAAACTGTATCAAGCTGCTTGTTAAAAATTTAACATGCAGCTTGCTACAATTAAATCACTGCACTCATGCTTCAGCCATGACAGCAAATGCAGTACAAGCATTCATTTATGAAGCTGCATCACTACTGCGTCTTAATAAAATCTAGATGGATACTAACACATTATCAACAGTGGCCATCACACCCCCTAACAGTCTGCACTTGATGCAACTGCCTCCTTCACCCTATTCAGCTAATGGCTCTGCATACAGTACAGATGAAAAACTAGGATAAATTAGTGATCTGGTGGAGTATGTACATATGTTGGTCTTCTGAATGAAGAAGTTATATTGGTTTCTTTTTCACAGAAGAATAACAATATGCTGAAATTATAGTATTACAGCACTTATGCTTTACAGACTGGAAAATGCCTTTTGCAAATGTGATAAGGGACAGACGAAAGAATAAGGTCAAGAAAGAGAACATACCTGGCTGGAAGTGAAGAATTAGAAAAATATTTTCAATGGTGTCTGGAAGGATGCTCACAAGATGATCATTCACACAATCTCTTTTCTCCTTCATCACTCTCATCTATTCCTCTACCTTCACCCTCTTATTAATCCCTTCCTGTAGCTAATTACCCACACTACCTCTTCTAAAAGATTCAGTCCTCTTCCTAGAACATTCTGTTCTATTACTCCTAACACATCTCACTCTCGATGGCTACATCTTACTCAAAAGTTTTACCAAGCAAGTCTCTCCTTCTCTAGATAGCTCTATCTTATTCAAATATTTACTAAGCACAAGTCAAACTTTACATCCATGTCTTGACACTGTAAACTGCTTCTTATACTGTTGAACTAATCATATTAGCATATTTTGCATATGTAAATATGCTCCTGTTTTTAACATATTCTTATAGCTGTAAATACATTTTGTTATTTTTTTTTATGTGATTCTATTCACCCAGGCTATGCCTGCAAATTACTATTTGAGATTAGTCCAACTAACCCAAGTAAAGAAATATAAATAGAATACTAATAAGATGTATAAAGCAAATCTGGCAAGGTTTTATAAGCCATTAAATTTGTATTAACAGATTAAAACGCTACGTTTAAAAAAGATTAAAGGTCTGAAAAATTCTTAGATAACTTTAAAAGATAAAAATAACTATCATACTAGAATATGCAAGCTGACTACAAATGAATGACTATTCTTCTATGTGAGCTATAATGAGGTACATCGCACATAACAGTATGTAACTGCTCGAGCGTTTATGAGAAAGGTAGGAATTAAGCATCCAAAGTGGCAAGATGACATTTTAGGATAGTAAATAGTTAAATGTAATAATATTAAAAAAGAACTATGCTGTGCACATAAAAGATAAAATTAAGAAGTGTGATATCCAGTTTTCACTGCGGCTGATGTTTGTTACTAAGGACAAATACTGTGCTACAGAAAATGGGTGAAAACAGGCTGGTGGAATGCCTTATGAGAAAAAATGTGGTTAGTTTGAACTAGCAAAATAACTGCATCAATAGAGCAATAAGAAAGCCACTACAGAATTTAAACGTATAGCTAGATGCATGGATGGATGAATATATTTAAATCTGATGTTAATGGAAAAATGAAAATATCTATATATATGTTTTGCTTTTTTCTTGGATTTCACAAGAAAGGAACACAAATTTGCTTAACTGGAACAGTCTGCTTTAATGAGCACATGTGTTACATATTCTACCTAATGAGAAAAACTGTAGAAAAAGCAAAACTTTCCTGAAAGAATAGTAGCATATTTTAAAAAGGGCTAACAAAATGACCACATTCAAGCAATGACTGCTGCTAGTTGCGGCAAACAAAGAAACATTCCTTTGGTGTTTACTCATTCTTCCTGCGCAGCTGTTTCTCTGCTATTCCAACAAGACTCCACTGACATTTTATCTAATTAGATACTTGAATGTAACAAAGCAGGTGGAAATGGATTTAACTACACCTTTTTAAAGAACAGGGTAATAAGTTCTAGTTGCTGAGCTACACTGTAGCACTGTAAAAGGGACATTTCCTTCTTGCGCTGACTTTACATGCCTGTAAGCTTGATGGGCTGGCAAGAAGCTAACGTTCTCTTAATTTGGCTGCAACAAAGAACAGGGGAGATGAAGAGGACAAACAATACCCTTCAGAACATAAAGCAGCTATTTCAACTAAGAAAGGTATCACATTTTACAAACATAGAACGTTGTTTGTCCTAAGCAAATGGTCCCAAGTGTTAAGTGCATTTAAAAATTACAACTCAGTAATACGGGCAACCTGGACATCGCCAGTCTGTATGGAGAACGAACGGGGTGTTAATGTAAGTAATGCCCGATGAAAAACAAGTTGGCCGCTTCAAAGCAGCATATTAAGCTGCTGTGGAGATCAGACTGTAAGAAAGCTAATGGACACTATTACTTAATACTCCCCAAGTAGTGCTTTTGCTGTTAAAAGAGTGTACAATTAAAACAAACAGATACTTAAAAATAGAAAAGTGTGTGTGTTTATGTTCATGTCTGCATGTGTGTGCTTGCATTTATGAAACAGGAAATAAGTGTGTGTGTGTGAGAGAGAGGCAGAGAGAGAGAGATACAGACATCAAGCACTGGCTGCAACTAACAGAATGTTTCCTAAAATTACGAGGTATGCATACTTCAACCTCTTAACTCAAGAAATCTGGACAATGTCTCAAATAAGGGGACAAAGGCACAAAAATAGGGACAGCTTTTAAATATTGCTCTTATAAAATTAGAAAGATGCTAGAACAGGATTTGCTTTGGCATGCATTTTCTGAAGGATATGAAGTCTGAAACTCAAATGTCATTATTTACTGACTTCAACACTTCATTTTGCAAGCAAAACAAAAAGTTTGAGGAACACATCAAAAAATGAGGTAAAAATCTGGACAATTATGTGAAAAACTGGACAGCTGACAGGTATGCAGGTACAAAACTTGTAATGGCTGGCATTACTAACGGAGCTTAACCATGTGTGTTTTTAAATGTACACTGTTTCATAATGTGTGTGTGTGTGTGTGTGTGTGTGTGTGCGCGCGCGTGTGTGTGTGTGTGTGTGTGTGCAAACATAAAATACTTCAACAATTACATCTATTGCAGCAAGTTTGAAACATTAGGCGGAAGAACTATATTACATCAAAAAAAATTTAAAAAAAAAACAAATATATATATATATATATATATATATATATATATATAGATAGCAATTAAAAATATAAAATTAACAAATTAAATGATCACACATTCTCCAAGTGCAATAATGTCCAACAGGGTGTGTGTTACTGTGTATATAACGTGTAGATGTCCTCTGCCCGAGGCACTGGGCCTCAGAAAACCCCTGGGCACCTGTTATTTACAGAACACATATCCTTGTTGGGCATTACTGCTTGCTTAATGATCAGCTGTCTGAATAATTGTGCTTTAAAAAAAAAAATGTAGTAGCCAGCCCTGTTCTTATAAGGATGAGATATTTCAGCAGGCATTTGACTACAATGAGCAAACATTAAAAAGATGCAACAAATCCAATAATTTTACATGCAACAAATTAACACTTAATGTTGCCCTTGAAAAAGTGTCTCATTTCAACACTTGACACACTTCATTTAACAATATAAACATCAGTCTGTGTAAAACTAAAAACTGCTAACCAGAATAAATTTAGTGACCTGGTCAATACAAGCAATCTCCCACTGCTTCTAGCAATCTCTCCTCCCCAAATTCTTGTACTGAAGTAAGTCTTGCTAACTTACCATACATGCAAAAATATTCATACTTTGAGTATTTGATGCTAGGGATCACATGCAGTTTAGTCATATAAAACATACAGTTAAACACAAGAACGTATTAAACAAGTCCATCAGATGTATGTTAGCAACCTCAATTTCCACATCAAACTATCAAAAAAATAAAACCTACCCATGTGTGTTTCTTCTTACAGGGCAGGATGAGACCATTTAATGCTTTTGTATTAACCGCACATGAGGTAGGGTTGCTCCTTCTGTATTAACCACACATGAGGTAGGGTTGCTCCTTCTCCATTAACCACACATGAGGTAGGGTTGCTCCTTCTCCATTAACCACACATGAGATAGGGTTGCTCCATCTGTATTAACCACACATGAGGTAGGGTTGCTCCTTCTGTATTAACCACACATGAGGTAGGGTTGCTCCTTCTGTATTAACCACACATGAGGGTAGGGTTGCTCCTTCTGTATTAACCACACATGAGGTAGGGTTGCTCCTTCTGTATTAACCACACATGAGGTAGGGTTGCTCCTTCTGTATTAACCACATATGAGGTAGGGTTGCTCCTTCTGTATTAACCACACATGAGGTAGGGTTGTTCTCAGAGTACATTGTTTATAGGAAAAGATTTCTCAACTCCAGATCCAACATTACAAACACTTCATATGACCCTCTAACATTATCATACCTATTATACAACAAAACATTTAACTACATTCAAAAATGTGCATGCTGATTGGACAGCACAGTAAATCATGGATTCCCAATAGAAAAAAGTCCAGCAACTAATGCATTTTTCAGCAACTGGAATTTCTAGCATAACTTGTCAGAAATTTGGGATGCATGGATAGGCTTAAAAAGGCCCTTGTGGTCGTTAAGCCTAGGAAGCACCTATGAATGTGCTCCACAAGCAGAATAAATAACAGAATTTACCAAGCACAAGGGAAACTATATTGCAAAGTCAAAAACGTCCTGCAGTGTCACAGACAACTGAGCAGTATACCCCTCCACCACACACCTCAGCTAACCCTGCATTAGCAATAAAATTACATGTACAAAATTAAAAAAAAACATACACTTCATGTAACATTTAGAAATAAATCACATGCAAAAATATCTAGTTACCGTTCCTTCTCTTACTCAAGAAGGCGAACACTGAACAGGCCCAATCAGCATTGCAAACACCGAGATCACAAAAGGAAGACAAAAACTCACTTCTCCAGGGCCACTACGTGGGTACTCTTAAAAGATCATTTGTGTAGCCTAAAAGTGTTCCAGTATTAACTACTTCTAGTGCTAAGTGATCAATCTTCTATAAACTTTTGCTGTCTTCTGGCTGCTTATGTTGTCAATGGCTTCAATTTCATAAATAATGTAGCCGAAAGTGCTAATCCTGACTGCTACAACTGCCACTAACACCAAAATGACACTGGAGCAAAATAATAATAATAAAAAAAAAAATTCATGGCACAATGTGATATGCAGACTGTGCACAGAAGGCACCTCCCCAGCAAGACAGCGTGCACATTCACACACACATATACACACATAAAAACAAAACAAAAAAAAAATGCAGACCCCACATAAAGCTAAGAAGAAAAAAAAAAAGACTGAACCGCCTTTACCCTGAAAGCTATGAAACATTCTCAAATCAGATGACAGAAAATTATAATACAGTCAAAATCTGTTTTTCTCCATTGTAAAGATCCTTAACTT